>NW_013776682.1:0-949 GCF_000517525.1 Limulus polyphemus
GATTCTAATCAAACAGTATATACTAATTGTACTGTTTAATTAGAATCTACTGGTGTATATTTGTACTAAAAGCTTTAAAACCTATTGGTATTTACTGTTTAATTAGAATCTACTGGTGTACATTTGTACTAAAACCTATTGGTACGTACTGTTTGATTAGAATCTACTGATGTACATTTGTATTAAAACCTATTGGTACTGTTTGATTAGAATCTACTGATGTACATTTGTATACATCCCAATAGGTTTTAGTACAAATGTACATCAGTAGATTCTAATCAAACAGTACATACCAATAGGTTTTAGTACAAATGTACATCAGTAGATTCTAATGAAACAGTATATATTAATAACTTTAAGTACAAATATAAACCAGTAGATTCTAATCAAACATTATATACTAATAGCTTTTAGTACAAATATACACCAGTAGATTCTAATTAAACAGTACATACCAATAGGTTTTAGTACAAATGTACATCAGTAGATTCTAATTAAACAGTACATACCAATAGGTTTTAGTACAAATGTATACCAGTAGATTCTAATCAAACAGTACATACCAATAGGTTTTAATACAAATGTATAAATCAGTAGATTCTAATCAAACAGTATATACTAATATCTTTTAGTACAAATATACACCAGTAGATTCTAATTAAACAGTACATACCAACAGTATTTAGTACAAATGTACCCCAGTAGATTCTAATTAAACAGTACATACCAATAAGTTTTAGTACAAATGTATACCAGTAGATTTTAATTAAACAGTACATACCAAT
This sequence comes from Limulus polyphemus, assembly GCF_000517525.1. NCBI lineage: Eukaryota > Metazoa > Arthropoda > Merostomata > Xiphosura > Limulidae > Limulus > Limulus polyphemus. Next base: position 786 of record NW_013776682.1, read on the forward strand.
AGGTTTTAGTACAAATGTACATCAGTAGATTATAATGAAACTGTACATAGCAATAGGTTTTAGTAATAATGTACACCAGTAGATTCTAATTAAGCAGTACATACCGATAGGTTTAGTACAAACGTACACCAGTAGATTTGAGTTAAAAACTACATACCAATAGG
>NW_013776683.1:0-1553 GCF_000517525.1 Limulus polyphemus
TTTTTATAAGAAGACACAAGATTTAACAATACTGTGTATTGTCTATAAGAAGCCACAAGATTTAACGATACTGTGTACTATCACAAACAATCCAAAAGATTTAACGATAATGTGTACTGTCTATAAAAACCACAATATTTAACGATACTAATAAGCCACATGATTGATCGATACTATGTACTGTTTATAAGAAGACAAAAGATTTAACAATACTGTGTAATGTCAATAAGAAGACACAAGATTTAAAAATACTGTGTACTGTCAATAAAACACACAAGATTTAACGATACTGTGTACTATCAAAAAGAAGACACGAGATTTAACGATACTGTGTAATGTCAATATGAAGACACAAGATTTAACGATACTGTGTACTGTCAATAAGAAGACACATGATTTAACAATACTGTGTATTGTCTATAAGAAGCCACAGAATTTAACGATACTGTGTACTATTACAAACAAGCCAAAAGATTTAACGATAATGTGTAGTGTCTATAAAAAGCAACAAAATTTAACGATACTTACAAGCCACATGATTGATCGATACTATCTACTGTTTATAAGAAGACACAAGATTTAACAATACTGTGTACTGTCAATAAGAAGAAACAAAATTTAACGATACTGTGTAATGTCAATAAAAAGACACCAGATTTAACGATACTGTGTACTGTCAATAAGAAGACACATGATTTAACAATACTGTGTATTGTATATAAGAAGCCACAAGATTTCACGATACTGTGTACTATCACAAACAAGCCAAAAGATTTAACGATAATGTGTACTGTCTAAAAAAAGCCACAAGATTTAACGATTCTTAAAAGCCACATGATTGATCGATACTATCTACTGTTTATAAGAAGACTCAAGCTTTAACAATACTGTGTACTGTCAATAAGAAGACACAATGTTTATAAGAAGATACAAGATTTAACAATACTGTGTACTGTCAATAAGAAGAAACAAAATTTAACGATACTGTGTAATGTCAATAAAAAGACACCAGATTTAACGATACTGTGTTCTATCAGAAACAATCCAAAAGATTTAACGATAATGTGTACTGTCTATAAAAAGCCACAAGATTTAACGATACTAATAAGCCACATGATTGTTCGATACTATGTACTGTTTATAAGAAGACACAAGATTTAACAATACTGTGTATTGTCTATAAGTCGTTAAATCTGGTGTCTTTTTATTGACATTACACAGTATCGTTAAATTTTGTTTCTTCTTATTGACAGTACACAGTATTGTTTAATCTTGTGTCTTCTTATAAACAGTAGATAGTATCGATCAATCATGTGGCTTATTAGTATCGTTAAATCTTGTGGCTTTTTAATGACAGTACACATTATCGTTAAATCTTTTGGATTGTTTGTGATAGTACACAGTATCGTCAAATCTTGTGGCTTCTTAAAAAGAAGACACGAGATTTAACGATACTGTGTACTGTCAATAAGAAGACACATGATTTAACAATACTGTGTATTGTCTACAAGAAGCCACAAGATTTAACGTTACTGCGTACTATCACAAACAAG
>NW_013776684.1:0-719 GCF_000517525.1 Limulus polyphemus
GACTATTCTTCCTATTTGTTCTCCTGAAGAAGAATAATCAACTATTCGAAAGCGCTCGAGTTTTGGGTCTTATTTTACGCTTAATCTGAAGCTGATAGACTAGAGGGAATGCAGCTAATCCATAGCACCCACTATCAATTCTTGTCTGACAGGACAGTGAAACTTAAACGTCTTTCTTAAGTGCACCCAAGACACAAATATGCAAAACTCTTTTTTTTATTTTTTCGACAACGGGACATGAGCCTTCGAGATTACAGTTTGGACACGCTAATCACTAGACCACGCACAACCAAAAAGGTTCATGATTATGTCAAATATTCCCTATTGTTAAGCATTACAGATCTTATAGAATACATAGAAAGTGGATCGAATGCATGCTTTAACCACTCCTATTCTCGAAACTCGAAATGTTAACGAAGTGATCTTAAAATCACGTCTAGAAGGTTAAACGTAGGTTGAGTAAAAGCTTAACTCGTTGCCATTGTTGTATTGCATGTCTCTCCTCATTTACTCGTGAAATGATTGATTTTATATGGACCCACACGGTGGCGCACATAGCAACTCACGAGTGCTATTGTAATAAAATAATCCTTTTTAACCTCAGGTACATTAATGTTTCATGTGTGGAGTTTGGTAAACAAAGTTTAATCTCATTTATATTAATGTTTCATGTGTAGAGTTTGGTAAACAGAGTTTAACCTCAGGTACATTAATGTTTC
>NW_013776685.1:0-718 GCF_000517525.1 Limulus polyphemus
TTTATAATGTCCAGATTGCTATCAAACTTTTCTTAAGAAAAAACTTTATATTTTATCTGTTATTTTCAGTAATTAATCTCAGTAAATTTGACCGACCTCGCAACCACCATAAAAAATTAGGAAATAAGCATAAATTATGCCTGTTTCACTCTAGAATGGACACAGATTATAACACCAAAACATAAATGTTTAGACGAAATACCTTAAATATCATAATATTATACATTTATTAATTTTATTATATTGACCTTTCACCTGTGCCTGGCTAACAATATAGAAGTTACAACGACGCAGCTCACGTGCACTCATGGTTCTGTATCAAATAACATAAAAGTGACTTGTCTTGGCTGTGTATTTGTAAAATACAGTCACATTTCAATTATAAATATATATAGATTATTGCTGTTTTGAAATAAGTTCTTAAAGATATTTTTCCTAAAACATAGAACAGTATATAAAGAAGTAAAGCAAACAATTATCTCTTCTAGTTATAACCTTTGTACTCAGTTGCTGCTTGATGTAGGCCTGCTAAGCCTTTAAAAATTTTGCACATAACTAAAAAATCATAAATTACTACATCAATACCATAGAATTCTACTATAATTTATCAAACTTAGTAACTAAGCTGTATTTGGGTCTAAAAAATATGAAATTTCAAGCAGACTAAAGACACAACCTACCTCATTGAAATCTTGATTCAAAAGAAAGAATGGCGCTA
>NW_013776686.1:0-594 GCF_000517525.1 Limulus polyphemus
TTTCCTCGTCAAACGTTGTTGCAAATACAATGACATTGTCCAGGTATACTAGGGGTTATCCTCCATTGTAGGCATTCCAATACTCGTTCCATCAGCCTCTCAAATGTTGCTGGAGCATTACTGAGCCCGAATGGCATCACTCGGTATTGCCAGAGACCTTGGCCATAACTAAATGCTGTCTTGGGTCTATCTGCTTCAGCCATTTTTACTTGATGGAAACCTGACTTTAAGTCCAGAGTTGAAAACTACCTGGCTCCACTTTGGGCATCAAGAGTATCATCAATTCTTGGCAGTGGGTATGAGTCTTTTTCGGTTATGCTGTTAAGAGCCCCGAAGTCCACACAGCAATTTTGGGTCCCATCCTTCTTCTGTACTAATACGACAGAAGCTGACCAGGGACTATCTGACTTCTCGACTATCCCTTCCTTAATTAGACCATCCATGACCTTCTCTATCTCTTGTCGCTTTGATGGAGCTATTCTCCTTGGAGGGATCTTTATTGGATGCTGATTGCCTGTGTTTATTCTGTGCTCTATCAGGTTCGTGCATCCGAGGTCATGATCTCCTTTCGAATAGACGTCAGCATAATTTGCC
>NW_013776687.1:0-855 GCF_000517525.1 Limulus polyphemus
TTTAATTACTCTCACTTTATTGTTTAAACCTGTTAGTTGAATTACTTTCAGTTTATTGTTTAAATCTGTTAGTTGAATTACTATCAGTTTATTGTTTAAATACGTTAGTTGAATTACCGTCAGATTATTGTTAAATCCGTTAGTTGAATTACTATCAGTTTATTGTTTAAATACGTTAGTTTAATTACTGTCAGTTTATTGTTAAATCCGTTACTTGAATTACTCTCAGTTTATTGTTTAAATCCATTAGTTGAATTACTGTCAGTTTATAGTTTAAATCTGTTAGTTGAATTACTTTCAGTTTATTGTTTAAATCTGTTAGTTGAATTACTATCAGTTTATTGTTTAAATACGTTAGTTGAATTACCGTCAGATTATTGTTAAATCCGTTAGTTGAATTACTATCAGTTTATTCTTTTAATACGTTAGTTGAATTACTGTCAGTTTATTGTTAAATCCGTTACTTGAATTACTCTCAGTTTATTGTTTAAATCCATTAGTTGAATTACTGTCAGTTTATAGTTTAAATCTGTTAGTTGAATTACTGTCAGTTTATTGTTTAAATCCGTTAGTTGAATTACTGTAAGTTTATTGTTTAAATCTGTTAGTTGAATTACTATCAGTTTATTCTTTAAATCTGTTATTTGAATTACTGTCAGTTTATTGTTTAAATCCGATAGTTGAATTATTGTCAATTTATTGTTTAAATCTGTTAGTTGTTTAAATCTGTTATTTGAATTACTGTCAGTTTCTTGTTTAAATCCGTTAGTTGAATTACTGTCAGTTTATAGTTTAAATCTGTTAGTTGAATTACTATCAGTTTATTGTTTAAATCTCTTAGTTGAATTACTGTAA
>NW_013776688.1:0-717 GCF_000517525.1 Limulus polyphemus
AAATATTTTTAATCTTAAAATGAAAATTACTTTGCATAGGTAACAGGTGAAAAGAACAACAAAAAAAGATGAGAAATTTTGTTTAACAAACCTTAAGAATTAATATTTTGTATATGAAAGCATTGTACTTTTAACTGATAATCTGCCACATTTTGTTACCATACGCTTACTAATTTAATATTATAAAATGAAACTATAACAAGCACACAATGGTTACAAAGTCGATCCGACGGACCAAGCACCTTTTGAAAGGGCTAAAGTTTTGGATGCAACTGTGGTAATCCACAGAGTAATGTAAGTGAATCTATCGTGGATTGTATAGCATTTTTTATTGTTTATAATTAAGCACAAAGCTACACAATGGGCTATCTTTGCTCTGCCAATCATAGGTATCAAAACCCGGATCCTATCTGTGCTCTGCCCACCACAGGTATCAAAACCCGGATTCCAGCATTGTAAGTCCGCAGACATACCGCTGTGTCACTGGGGGCAGTATAGTAAGAAGCAGTTTGTTTAATTGTTTTGAATTTCGTGGAAAGCTACACAAGGGCTATCTGTATTAACCATCCCTAATTTAACAGTAATATATATACTAGAGGAAAGGCAGCTAGTCATCACCACCCACTGCCAACTCTTGGGCTACTCTTTTACCAACGGATAGTGGGATTGGCCATCACATTATAACCCCCCCCCCCACCACACACACACACACACACG
>NW_013776689.1:0-1348 GCF_000517525.1 Limulus polyphemus
GTTCGTCTCCTAATTTAAAATGTGAAGAAGAACCAATAAAGCATGAAAACAACAGTTAGGTTCCTGTACAATTATACAACGAGTAGAAGAACCAGTAAAACATGAAACCAAGAGTTAGGTTTATCTAATATTATACTGGGTGTAAAATAATCATTAAAACATAAGAAACAACAGTTAGGTTCCTCTACTATTATACATTTTGTATAAGAAAAAGTAAAACATGAAAACAACAGTTAGGTTCATCTACTATTATATAACGTCAAAAAAACCATTACAACATAAAAGAACAATTGTTAGGTTCATGTACTATTATACAACGTGAAGAAGATCCACTAAAACATAAAAACAATAGTTTGATTCCTCTACTATTATCTAACGTGTAGAAGAAGCATTAAATCATAAAAACACAGTTAGGTTCATGTACTATTATACAACGTGAAGAAGATCCACTAAAACATAAAAACAATAGTTTGATTCCTCTACTATTATCTAACGTGTAGAAGAAGCATTAAATCATATATACACAGTTAGGTTCCTCTACTATTATACAACGTGAAGAAGAACCAGTAAAACATTAAAACAACAATTAGGTTCCTCTCCTAATTTAAAACGTGAAGAAGAACCAGTAATACATGAAAAAAACAGTTAGGTTCCTGTACTATTATACAACGAGAAGAAGAACCAGTAAAACATGAAACCAAGAGTTAGGTTCATCTTATATTATACTGGGTGTAGAATAACCATTCCTAACTGTTGTTTCTTATGTTTTCTTCTACAAAATGTATAATAGTAGAGGAAAAAAAGTAAAACATGAATACAACAGTTAGGTTCCTCTACTATTATACATTTTGTAGAAGAAAAAGTAAAACATGAATAGAACAGTTAGGTTCATCTAATATTAGATAACGTCAAAAAGAACCATTACAACATAAAAAAAAACAATTGTTAGGTTCATGTACTATTATACAACGTGAAGAAGATCCACTAATACATAAAAACAATAGTTTGATTCCTCTACTATTATCTAACGTGTAGAAGAAGCATTAAATCATAAAAACAACTGTTAGGTTCCCCTACTAATATAAGTCGTGAAGAAGAACCAGTAAAACATGAAAACAACAGTTAGGTTCTTCTACTATTATACAACGTGAAAGAGAAGCATTAAATCATAAAAACAACAGTTAGGTTCCCCTGCTAATATAAGACGTGAAGAAGAACCAGTAAAACATGAAAACAACAGTTAGGTTTTTCTACTATTATACAACGAGTAGAAGAACCAGTAAGACATGAAAAAAACAAGTTAGATCCCTCTACTATTATACAACGTGAAGAAAAACCAGTAAAACAT
>NW_013776690.1:0-990 GCF_000517525.1 Limulus polyphemus
GTACGTAAACGCTAGTGTAGCGTCAGTATTGTTACGTAAACTCAAATTTCGAGAAACTATCCACACGCCTATAAATATAATCAACGCGACGCGCCAAAAAACAGTATCTATTATTGATTTGCTATAGTTGGTGTGGTATAAACTTCAGAAGCTATAACTGTGATTGTTTTAACGCTTATTAATCAGAAAACTTAAGATATTTGACCAGGAACATTTATAAATTTCGAACATTACAAACCATTTAACTTCAGTGAATTCACATAGGACTTTAGTACTTTTACGAAAACACTACCTAACGTCATCGGTGGAAAAAAATCGGCATGTGATCAATGAAGACTACAGAGCTAGCTAGCTCCCTATTAAGTTGGTATATACCTACATAAACTCGAAATTAACTCGCACATTGTGAACCCTCGATAAAACATCGAGGAAGTTCCAGACCAGAAAGAAGATTTCATATTGTTTCTGAGTTTGTAAAACTTTTGTATATAAATTATTGTTTGTAATAACTATTGGTAATAACCGTTATTGTAAATTGTATTATTGTTTGTATATTAAAATATATTTATATTAAAAAAGAAAACTGTATATCAATCTTGTTGACAAATATTATAAACTGGATGCATATCGCATTTATTTAACTTCTAAATCTAAATTACAATTTAACTCAGTTTCAGTCTATCTGAAATTGTAATACGTAACAACATTATCACTCTGTAATTAGTGTAAATAAACAATCTATATATGTGTTCTCTAAGTATAAGTATTTAAAAAACACCTATACATATTTTTCTGTATTAATGGAAAAAAAAACATCTATACATCTTTATACTGTATTAATGTAAACAAACCATCTATACATCTTTACACTGTATTAGAGTAAACATGTCATCAACAAATAATTTCTCCATGTATTACTGTAAACAAACAGCCTATATATGTTATCTCAGTAATAGTGTAAACAAACCATCTATACATTTTCACACTGTC
>NW_013776691.1:0-791 GCF_000517525.1 Limulus polyphemus
CTTTCAGGTAGAGTCAGGAATACATAAGTAAAATCCAGTTAAGTCACATTCTCAAAACACGTGCTGTAATACTCAGGTACAGTCAGGAATATATAAGTAAAATCGAGTGTATTACAGCATTTGCTTGGAAAATGTGAATCGATGACTGTTCAGTGTTATTGGTGAAATCAGCTGACTTCTTAGAAGAGGTTAACTCTCTTGCTACAGGCAAGTCAAAGTGTGCATGTCATGACATTTGAGAGTTACATTCAAAATTTAATGAAGCTACTCTATTATCAGGGTATAGGAATGAACTTGGCATAAAATGTAGTTAATAATTCAAATGTTAATATTATATACGTTTTAAGTTCTTACTTTTTATAAGGACATTTCTCTAAAATTTTCTTTCTTATCCTAGTATGAGAACTGAGACATTTGCTCTCTAGGTATCCCTTTTTTCTCTAATTTAATTTTACTACGTCTCTGATAACTAGAAGTATGGAATTTAAAATAGGTTACTCATTATAATATTGTTATCACTCAGGCAAAGCATAATTTTTATAGCCTTAAATCTTATTTGGTTAGAGAGCAATAAAATAGAAAATCTAACCCTCCTTGCCATGCCCACCTATCTTGTTGCATTCTCTCTTGGCCCGGCATGGCCAGGTGGTTAGGGCGCTCGACTCGCAATCTGCGGGTCGCGGGTTCGAATCCCCGTCCCACCAAACATGCTCGCCCTTTCAGCCGTGGGGGCGTTATAATGTGACGGTCAATTCCACTATTCGTTGGTAAAAGTGTAGCCCAAGAGTTGG
>NW_013776692.1:0-720 GCF_000517525.1 Limulus polyphemus
TCCAGCTAGTATATATTATATTGCATATTATGCACACTAACTGTATATATCATCAAAAGTTATTCGCTCTTATAGTTATCAAACTGTTTTTAAGTACAAGTGATAATTATCAGATCTGCTAGTAGATGACGCCACATTTTTCTTTGGAGGTTAGATAGCGAAGAAATCTCTAAACTGAAGAAAACTGATTTTGTTCAACAAATCGGATCTTATCATAATCTAGTTATATAATATTATTGATGCCACATTCTAGTTAGATAACGTTACTGTATGTACTTTAATTTTATGACGTTAGAGTATACCAATTTCTAGTTCGATCACAAAAACACCAATAACAGTTAGGATATTCACCTGATAATCTAAAGGATATACACCTGATGATCTAAAGGATACTCACCTGATGACCTACCCATCCGATGATCTAAAGGATACTCACCTGGTGACCTAAAGGATATACACCTGATGATCTAAAGGATACTCACCTGATGGTCTAAAGGATATACACCTGATTATCTAAAGGATACCCACCTGATGACCTAAAGGATACTCACCTGACGATCTAAAGGATATTCACCTGATTATCTAAAGGATGCTCACCTGGTGACCTAAAGGATACCCACCAAATGATCTAAAGGGTACTCACCTGATGATGTAAAGGATACACACCTAATGATCTAAAGGATACTCACCTGATGATCTAAAGGATACCCACCTGATGAC
>NW_013776693.1:0-719 GCF_000517525.1 Limulus polyphemus
AGTAGAGTTTCTTCTTCAATGGTGGCTTCTTCAGGTGGCACGTCTTCAGCAGCGTCATTTGTTCTGTTGTCCACTACATCCCAACCGAAATGTCCTGGACCGTGATAATGCCAAAGCCTGTTGGCATGCGCCACTTTTGGCTTACCTCGCCGACCACATTTTACCCGGAAAGTCACGTCTGAGAGACGATCCACTATGTCATATGGGCCTTTCCATGGAGAAAACAACTTAGGAGACTTCCCTTTGGTCTTCCTGGGATTATACAACCATACCTTGTCTCCTGATACAAAGCTGACTTCAGTAGATCTCTTATCATAAGTTAACTTCATCGAATCAGCAGACGTTTTCAAGTTTGAACGCACTTGATGGTGAATATCATTCATCCTTTCCGATAACACTTCCACAAACTCTGACATATTCATAGGCAACTCTTCATAAGGTGGGCGTCCCTTATTATTGGGTCCCCTTTTAGCACTACATGTACTGCATGTCCTTCACCATTCTTCCACATCTCGCCTCATACCTATCCAGTAAAATCTTTGTCGTAGATGACTCAATGTCTTCCTAATTCCGAGATGTCGTCCTGTTAAATTATCATGGGATTGACGCAGCACAACTTCCCGTAACTTCCTCGGTATAACTGTTTGCCAAGTCGTCACTTTCCCATCTGTAGTTTCCCATCTCCGGGTAAGAATACCATTTTGAAGCTTCAACTGGTC
>NW_013776694.1:0-718 GCF_000517525.1 Limulus polyphemus
GAACAACACTTGTCTACAGGTAAATAAAAGGACACATTTACATAGAACAAAACAATGGTTTGTATAAGGGTATGTTAGTAGATTTATAGACAAGAACAACACTTGTCTACAGGTAAAATAAAAGGACACATTTACATCGAACAAAACAGTGGTTTGTATAAGGGTATGTTAGTTGATTTATAGACAAGAACAAACACTTGCCCAGTGGCGTAGCAAGGGTTCTCAGCACCCGGGGCAAAGACACTTTTGGCGCCCCCACCGATGAAATGTTTTATTTGTTTTGTGACTCATTACCCACTTAATGACAATGACATAAATAATTAATTACCGCCTTACACAGGCCTAAAAAAATCACAATATAACATCTCACGATATCACAACTGTAAACCTGGAACTACTAGGTGTACTTAGATAATTTGTAAATCATTTTGATATTTATGTCATCCAGTATTGTTCAAAGTCACATAGCTAGAGTAATCTTTCAAGCATGCAAAATAAATTTCTGACATATCCCTAGTTTTGATACTTATGTTTTATATGAGAAGACAGTCACTTGTGGTGTACATGGATTATAAAACAGATTGATAAAATACTACTTAAGTTTACAAATAACACATTTTATTAGTTTACAAAACTGTATATATACTTAACAGGGAGCATTCTGGTATTCATGGTTACATTATATAAACCTTTCATGTTTTTGCTGCTGCAAATGCAT
>NW_013776695.1:0-717 GCF_000517525.1 Limulus polyphemus
AGCATATAGGGCACAATTTGAGCTCCTGGCAGAAATGAATGGATGGACAGAGGAGCAGAAAGCAGTGTATCTCGCAACGAGCCTGAAGGGACAATCACTGTAAATACTTGGACAGTTGTCAGCAGACGACAGGCACAACTATAGAGCACTGGTAGCTGTTCTAGGTATGGAACTCAAAATTAGTCCGAAGTCTACAGAGCTAGGTTTAGGACGAGAGTCCATGCTAAAGGGGAGAGCCTGCAAGAGCTGGCACAGGATTTAGAAAGTATGGCACCCAACTGCACCACCCAATGTCCTCAAGCTGTTGCTGAGAGATCAGTTTATAGACGCCTTGGACAGTCTACAACTGAAGATACAAGTAAAGCAAGCACACCCCCTCTACTATGCAGGATGCAATGGGCAGAGCTCTTGAATTTGAATACTACGTTAAGTCCAGCACAGAGGTACCAAAGTTGGTACAGTCATCTGGATTCAAGGCCAGAAAAGGGCAGCTTTTGGAGAAGTTTGAGGGTCTTTGCTGGCACTGTAACAAACCTGGGCACAAGAGAGCTCAATGCCAGCAACTTCAAAACAGGGAAGATGCCACGGCAGGAAAGGCTGCTACCCAGAAAGGTTGTTGGAACTGTGGAGAGCAAGGACATATGAGGAACCAGTGTAAAAAAAAATACTACCAATAAGTCAGCTTCGGGAAACTAGTAGTGGTTGGTGCTGAGGGAC
>NW_013776696.1:0-715 GCF_000517525.1 Limulus polyphemus
GTGTCCTGTTTACCTAAAACTATCATGGATTTCAACAAAATTTGAAAACAATTGAAAACGGCCATTACTAAATGTTTTCCTGCAGTGAACCCCTACTGTGCTTATTCCACACCTAAGCTGTTGCCTGCAACGCACAAAGATGCGATACCTACCACACAGAAAAGTATGGTTATTTATGAATTATTGTGCCACTGCAAATTTCGGTACATAGGTCACACTTCACAAAGACTGCAGGATAGAATTAAACAACGTGTACCCACATCCATAAGATATAAGAGTGTGAAAGTAAAGAATTTACCATGTCGCTCGTGTAAAACAAAAGTTCTACCACCAAAATATGAATCAGCGATTGGCCAGCATTTACTAGTGAACCCGACCTGTGCTGACAACTACACGGATAGCAGGTTTAAAATTATTGCAAATGGTCGGTCGACCTTTCATCTTTATATTTTGGAAGCCACCTTTATTAAAACACATAAACCTGTCCTTTGCCGCCAAAAAGAATTCCTATACAATCTACACATCCTTCAGTAGGTCTGTGACATTTCCTGATTGGCTTAAGGACATGTCAAGTGATTGCCTTACCGGCCTACATTGATCTGACTCATTTTATAAGCTGTATTATTTCCTATAGATCATTTTCCAGACGGTTCTGCTATGATTAGTGTCTGACGAAAGGCTTCAGCAGATATTTCCTTTGCAACATCTCAGCCAA
>NW_013776697.1:0-1004 GCF_000517525.1 Limulus polyphemus
TGAACTACGTCATATTGTACTATCGTAGTGTATTGAGAACGTAACACTGAACTACGTCATATTGTACTATCGTAGTGTAGAAGTTTCTTACCTTGTACCTTTCTTCTGGCTCAGAAGAACTATCAATGCACGTACATTGTGGTTTTTCAACCATTTTGACGCATATTTCAACACCTTGTGACGTAGGAAACCTCTCTTCCATGAAAATTTGGATTAGTCTTACGTAAATTGTAACAATACACTACGATAGTACAGTATGACATAGTTCAGTGTTACGTTCTCAAGTTTGGAAGAATGGTGAGCTGGAGGAAAGTTATCATACGTTACTTGAGAGAATGGTAGGCTAGAGAAGAGTTAGAAGCCGATGTTTGGAAGAATGGTGAGCTGGAGGAAAGTTATCATACGTTACTTGAGAGAATGGTAGGCTAGAGAAGAGTTAGAAGCCGATGTTTTGAAGAATGGTGAGCCGAGGAAGAGTGTCAAGACGTTGCCTGAGAGAATAGTGAGATAAATATATATATATTTGTGTTTTGAATAGTGACTTATATATATATATATATTTCTATTTTCAATAGCTATATATATATATATTTGTGTTTTGAATAGTGAGCTATATATATATATATTTGTGTTTTGAATTAATGTCGCTCTTTTAAGATGAGAAAACCCGAACAACTTGTAAATCAAAACAAAACATTTTATTAAATGAAATAGTCTCCATTCTTATCGATGATGCTTTTGCATCTTATGATCAGGTTGTTAATGTCCTGATTAAAGACATCACGTGGCTTTGAATCAAAAAACATGTCGATGTCCTTCCACATTTGCATACGTTTTCCCATTAAGATGGTGTTGCAGCGAACGAAAAAAAAGGTAGTAATCTGATGATGCCATATCTGAGAATATGGTGGGTGAGGGTGAACTTCCCAACACAACTCCATAATCTTGTGTTACGTCAAACGTGACACATGTGGACGTGCTTTGTCGTGGAGAAGAAAAACACC
>NW_013776698.1:0-717 GCF_000517525.1 Limulus polyphemus
GGTAAATATCATCCATCCTTTCCGATAACACTTCCACAAACTCTGACATATTCACAGACAACTCTTCATAAGGTGGGCGTCCCTTATGCTTGGGTCCCCTTTTAGCACTATGTGTACTGCATGTCCTGCACCATTCTTCCACATCTCGCCTCATACCTATCCAGTAAAATCTTTGTCATATGTGACTCAATGTCTTCTTGATTCCGAGATGTCTTCCTGTTAAATTATCATGGGATTGATGCAGCACAACTTCCCGTAACAGCATTCCAGTCATCTTGGCGGCTATTACAAAACTTTGCCAATTCCTGTCTTAGTGTCTAATTATACTTTTCTACCATCCTATCAGACTATAGGTGAAGTGGCGTCGTCCTGGTCTTTCGTATTCCAAACAACGTGCAGCATTCATGGAACACAGCTGATTCAAAGTTACGGCCTTGATCTGAATGCAGTTCGTACGGCATACCAAACCTGAAGAAGAAATCACTAATAGCCGAAGCTGCAGTTGTAGCTTTCTAATTTGGTATTGCATATGCCTCAGGCCATTTGGTGTAATAATCCATCACCACACAAATGTACCTGTTTCCAGCACGAATTTGGGGCAAAGGACCAGCAATGTCAATTGCTACTTTTCCATCGATGTGCCAACTTGATATAACTTCATTGGAGCACGTCCCTTATGCTTCGGGTCCCCTTTAACCCAACATGTACTGCAAGGCC
>NW_013776699.1:0-1030 GCF_000517525.1 Limulus polyphemus
CTTGATACTCACTAGGGTTTGCTGAGATGCAGAATCTATGACAAAGTTGCACCTTTGGCCATCCAGCTTTCCGGTCATCATGTAGACACTATGTGTGCTTGCCATTTTACACTTAGCTGTTGGGACTTTCACAATGGGAGTTGGTGGGCGTCCCTCAACACCAACCACTACTGGTTCTCGAAGTTGACTTATTGGTAGTATTGTTCTTACACTGGCTCCTCATATGTCCATGCTCTCCACAGTTTCAACAACCTTTCTGGGTAACAGCCCTTCCTGCCATCTTCCTTATTTTGAAGTTGCCAGCATTGAGCTCTCTTGTGCCCAGGTTTATTACAGTGCCAGCAAAGTCCCTCAAACTTCTGTGAAAGCTGACCTTTTCTGGCCTTGAATCTTGATGACTGTACCAACCTTGGTACCTCTGTGCTGGAGTTAACATAGGATTCGAATTCAAGAGCTCTGGCCATTGCATCTTGTATAGTAGAGAAGTGTGCTTGCTTTCCTTGTATCTTCAGTTGTGGACTGTCCAAGGCGTCTACAAACTGATACCTCAGCAACAGCTTGAGGACATCAGGTGGTGCAGTTGGGTAAGCCTTGTGTGCCATACTTTCCAGGCTCTCCCCTTTAGCACGGACTGTAGTCCAAAACCTAGCCATGTAGACTTCGGACTGATTTTGAGTTCCATACTTGAGTTCTAGAGCAGCTACCAGTGCTCTATAGTTGGTGCCTGTCGTCTGCTGACAACTGTCCAAGTATTTCCAGTGGTTATCCCTTCAGGCTCGTTGCCAGGTACACTGCTTTCTGCTCCTCTGTCCATCCATTCATTTTTGTCAGGAGCTCAAATTGTGCTCTATATGCTTCCCATGGTGCCTTCCCATCACATTCTTGTGGCTTCCTTCGTACTAGATCACCCCTATTGCTAACATTCATGTCTGGAATGTGACTTCTGGCAGGACTGAAGATGTCTGCATTAGGTTAGCTGCAGGGTCCGGAATGGGCTTCTAGTTGTCTGTGGCTGATTACGTCCATGGCT
>NW_013776700.1:0-721 GCF_000517525.1 Limulus polyphemus
AATCTGAAAACGACAAACATACCACTATATAAAAAACTATATACTACACGAACATTTGCTCAGTGGTTCAGGACGTATAAAAATAAAAACCGATTTCAGGGCAAACGGGAGATGCGGTATTTGGATACGGTATTTCAGCACAAATGTAGTAAATTTTATTAAATTATCCTAATTAAAGAGCGTTTAGCGTCACGTAATATCAGCTTAAGCAATTGGCATAAATAATGATGCTTTATACGGATGTACCGATTGCATGGGGTGATGACAAGAAACTGTTAATCTAAATTCCATGACGTTACTATAAATGAAGCTATTAACACTGTTTTAGAGAGGAAAACTACTACTATACATTTTATAGAATCTGGTTGGTTCTGTAAAGTAAAGAACAATAGGGTTGTAATCCTAAAGCTAATGTGGGTTATGATCGAGTGTCACTTTCTTACTTGCTGTGGTTTGTAGGTGTGTATTGAGAAAAAGTCATGATATCTAATTAAAAACACCTTAGGTGTAAAAAAAAAAAAGGTGCGGCAAAAAAAGGATTGAGTGTGCGACTTAAAGGAATGAAATCAAAACTGGCAGCCAAACTTGTAGCTACACTTATAGCACTGTAAATAATTTTACTGCAAATATTCATTCATTAGTTAGCCAGCCAGAATTTTTTGTTCAACTTGGTGCATGATAGTGAGTAAAACAAAATTCACGGCCTGGCTAACTAATGAAT
>NW_013776701.1:0-719 GCF_000517525.1 Limulus polyphemus
TTATCTTCTATGACATAGGGGTATTGTAGTTGACTTAAGTGCTGTGACATGCAAATCAACAGAAGCAGCAACGCTTATCGGAATTTGGCCTTTCTTGTTCCCAAACATCAGTTTATCGAAGTTAACTACACACTTCCTCGGTAGTAAGTAGTTCAACCCTAGTGTGCATTGGACTTCAATGTTAGCCAAGTATACTTTGTGTCTGTCCTTTATGCCCATGAGCTCAATAATTACCCACACTGGTCCCCACAGCCTTGCATAATGTCCTGTCACACCACAAAACTTCTGGTACTCCTTTGTGATTTAGCACCTTGATATTCACAAGGATTTGCTGAGATTAAGAATCTATGACAAAGTTGCACTTTTGGCCATCCAGCTATCCTGTCAGGTAGACATTATGTGTGCTTGCCATTAGCTGTTGGGACTTTCAAAATGGGGATTGGTGGGTTCCCTCAGCACCAACCACTACTGGTTTCCCGAAGCTGACTTATTGGTAATAATCTTCTTACACTGGCTCTTAATATGTCCTTGTTCTCCACAGTTCCAACAGCCTTTCTGGGTAGCAGCCTTTACTGCAGTATCATCTCCCCTGTGTTGAAGTTGCCAGCATTGAGCTCTCTTGTGCCCAGGTTTGTTACAGTGCCAGCAAAGTCCCTCAAACTTCTCTGAAAGCTGACCTTTTCTGGCCTTGAATCCTGATGATTGTACCAACCTTGGTA
>NW_013776702.1:0-1218 GCF_000517525.1 Limulus polyphemus
ACACTGCTAGTTTATTCATACATTCACCGTGCTTTGTCTCTCTCCAGCGACGACGTTCAAGCCTTACTTTTAGTCCTTTACGTTTTATAGATGTATAATGGATTTCTGAGGGTTAATACTAGATAATTAGGCACAAATATATGCATACGTATTTAACTTACTACCGATTTTTTTTTAATATGTAGAGGTTTACACCCATACGTTAAAGCCCCAAATTCAGCGTTTCTCTTCACCGTATTTTACGGACATAACACGCACAAAGTTCGATTTTGTTCAGTACTTACTCGTAAGAATTTCATGAACATAACTGCATCAGGAAATTAACTCTAGTGGAGATTATACGTAATTAAAAATCAAATGAAAAGCGTAAAGGCTAAGGAGTGCGAGGGAGTGAGGTGTTTTTTATTTGAAATAAGACGGAAAGATAAAAACGAATTTATTTGGATCGATCTCAGTTCTGCGAAATCTGACTATTTGAACCTGTTGGTTCTCTGTACTGTTTGTTCGTTGTACAACATGAGCATTTAAAAAGCTTTCCATAATTTCTTCTAGTGTCGTTGATATTATTTTCCAGTTTCTATTTCCTATCGAAGTGTTGAAAGATTATATCATTGAGTTCATTGATATAGCTGGTTTTCAACCGTGTCGGCATATTACAGTGACCCAGGTGTGGCCTAGTTGCTGTAGTATGAAGACTATTTTCCGTTGTCACAAAAAATAAAATAAAATGTTACACACAACTAGGACCGTGCGTGAGTTATAAGAGTAGGGGTCAGATACCACTATTCGACCTGAGAAGAGAAGCCCAGTGATTTGCGCTGGGTTTCAGTTGACTAGTTGCCCTCTCTCTAATCTTACAGCTCAAAATTAGGAACGGTTATGCGCAGATGTTTCTTTTTGTAGCTCTACACAAAAATTCTGGTTTGTTTTGAATTTCGCGCCAAGGTATTCGAAGGTTATGTGCTCTAGCCGTCCCTAATTTACCGTTGATAGACTAGATGGAACGGTAACTAATCATCATCATCCACCACTAACTGTTGGGCTACTCTTTTACTAACAAATAGTGGGATTGACCGTCACATTATAACGCTCCCACGGCTGAAAGGGTGAGCATGTTTGATGGGATGGGAATTCGAACCCGCCACCTTCAGATTGCGAGTAAAGCGCCCTAAACACCTGGCCATGCCGTACTTAAAACAATAAAGACCCCCCCCCCTT
>NW_013776703.1:0-719 GCF_000517525.1 Limulus polyphemus
GGACATATTAAGCAGGACGGTCCGTATCCAATCTCACCCAGATAGGCTTAGGAGCATAATTTTATGTGAAACTATTTTACATTCTGGGAATGCTTTTACTCTTCTATCATTGCATAAATGATTCGTTGCTGTAAAGTGATTTTATCGGAATAAACGTCAATGATTTTTTTTTTTGGGGGGGGGGTCAACCTACACCTAAAGTTATTTTAAACATAGCTAGAATAAATAAATATCATCCTCACGAAGTTACGTGCGATAAATATATTGGATATTAGTTTCAAAGTAACAAAGTTAAGCATAATCTAAACATGTGTTATATTTTGGTTTTAGCCCGGCCCGGCATGACCAGGTGGATAGGGCGCTCGAATCTTGAGCTACTTTTTTACCAACGAATAGTGGGATTGATCTTCACATTATAACGCCCCAACGGCTGAAAGGGTATGAATGTTTGGTGGGACGGGGATTCGAACCCGCGACCCACAGATTGCGATTTTATGATTTTCTGTCAAAGGATCCCATCTAGCTATTTAATACCTACATATATATATATATATATATTGTCACATTGATTTAACTGCTATGGATAAAGGTTAGCACCATCTTTTTCCAATTGTTCATTGCCACTATGAAAATAAATTGTTGGAAAATTTTCAGTTGTACCAAAGATATGTTGATGATATATAATTTTATTATTTTGAACGATTCTCAACGTGTAAGTC
>NW_013776704.1:0-886 GCF_000517525.1 Limulus polyphemus
CTGATGATGGTGACTGTGTTACCGTAACACAGTTACCATCTCCAAGATGCTAGCCCTGATGATGGTGACTGTGTTACCGTAACACAGTTACCATTTTCATGATATTAGCCCTGATGATGGTGACTGTGTTACCGTAACACAGTTACCATTTCCACGATACTAGCCCTGATGATGGTGACTGTGTTACCTTAACACAGTTACCATTTCCACGATACTAGCCCTGATGATGGTGACTGGGTTACCATAATACAGTTGCCATTTCCATGATACTAGCCCTGATGATGGTGACTGTGTTGCGGTAATACAGTAACCATTTACACGATACTACTAGCCCTGATGATGGTAACTGTGCTACCATAATACAGTTGCCATTTCCATGATACTAGCCCTGATGATGGTGACTGTGTCACCGAAACTAGTCTGCTGTAAACTGGTAATACAAATTGTACGCCAGTTTTGTGTGTTTTTTGTTTGTTTTTATTTTACAATTCATATTGAAGGGCATACAATTGTCTTAACAATGTACAAACATTTCAGGAAATATATATAAATTCTCCAAAAATTAGATAACATTCCTTCTCATGTTATAATGTAGTCATAATGTCAAACAAGACTCTGAACCAACTAAAATTAGTTAACCTTGATTAAACAATTTCAACGCTAATCTTGGGCTTCTTCTTTGACGTAGAATATTACACAAACTTGTCACTACTTATCTGGGGGCCCGGCATGGCCAGGTGGTTAGGGCACTCGACTCGCAATCTGTGGGTCCGAATTCGAATCCCCGTCACACCAAACATGCTTGTCCTTTCAGCCGTGGGGGGCGTTATAATGTGTCGGTCAGTCCCACTATTCGTTGGTAAAAGAGTAGCTCAAGAGTTGGCGG
>NW_013776705.1:0-720 GCF_000517525.1 Limulus polyphemus
AGTAAGATTTGAAACATAACTTAATTCAGCAGTATACCTTAAAATGAAGTAAGATAGACATAGAGATACTCTACTAATGTTATGTTAGTAAAACAATACAATAAATTGTAACTTAAATAAAATAAAACCATGCTTCCCATTGTTTCATATGACATTACAGTGAGGGTGGGGTGGGAGGGTGATGGGTAGCTACTTGGTTGTCTTTTCAAGAGTTGTAACTGTGTGTCAGAAGTGCACATGGGTTCCAAAAGTGTTAATTTTGTATATCTTATGAGTGAGTGTATATGAGTTGGGACAGAGTATCACTGGACGAGATTCTGGGCATAAAACTTATTAATATTGTATATTTTACAAGTTTTCTTCCACGAGTTGGGAGAGCCAGCTGCTCCACCTACATGTATGACACTGTTGAAGTCTTTTGAAAGGTCCAATTAGTCATTAGTTTGATATTAGTAGGTGTACTGGTTTGTCTATTCGAATGGAGCTTATCAGTTGTTTGAGAGTGCAAATTGAATATTCCCTTCTTACATTTTGAAGGATTATGAAACCTTGATCAGTTTTATTCCGTGCACATTATTCATAGAAAGAAGTTATGTAATATGAATATATTGGAGAAACAGTAGAAAATCTATTTGGAGTGAAATCTTGCAAGATATTAATTTACTATCACTGAAGTGAATCTTGCTTAAATACTGTACTGCGTTTAAGTGATATTTTCTC
>NW_013776706.1:0-1092 GCF_000517525.1 Limulus polyphemus
ACCTCCATGGTGCAAGGTTTACCATCAGGACAGACCATGCTGCGTTATGCTGGTTAAGATCATTAAAGAACCCAGAGGGACAATTAGCACGTTGGATTGGAAAAAAATAGACCAGTATAATTATAATATTGATTACAGAGAAGGAAAGTCCCATGATAATGCTGATTGACTGAGCCGAAGACCCTGCAAAAATGACTGCAGACATTGCTGCAAAAGAGAGGTTGAACTAACCAGGTGCCATCAAGCTGAAGTCAAGCCGACTGAAAGAGTTGATGATGGTGAAGTGGAACCAAATATAGACATCAAAGCAGAATAGGAGAAAGACCAAGATTTGAAGCCAATAATTGAGGGCGCAAAACACTTGCTTTTAGAAAATGCTTGGGAGAAGGTGTCTGGTCTAAGTCCTGTGACAAAGAACTATTGGGCACAATGGGACAAATTGAGGCTTGAAGATGGTATTATTCTCCGGAAATGGGAAACTGCAAATGGGAAAGTGACGACCTGGCAAACGGTTATACCGAGAAAGTTACGGGAAGTTGTGCTGCGTCAATCCCATGATACTGTAACAGGAGGACATCTCGGAGTTAAGAAATCATTGAGTCACCTACGACACAGATTTTACTGGATAGGTATGAGGCGAGATGTGGAAGAATGGTGCCGAACATGCAGTACATGTAGTAATAAAAGGGGACCCAAGCATACGGGACACTCACCTTATGAACAGTTGCCTTTGAATATGTCAGAGTTTGTGAAAGTGTTATCGGAAAGGATGGATGATATCCATCATCAAGTGCGTTCAAACTTGAAAACGTCTGCTGATTCGATGAAGTTAACTTATGATAAGAGATCTACTGAAGTCAACTTTGGACCAGGAGACAAGGTGTGGTTGTATAATCCCAGGAAGACCAAAGGGAAGTCTCCTAAGTTGTCTTCTCCATGGGAAGGCCCATATGACATAGTGGATCGTCTCTCAGACGTGACTTTCCGGATAAAATGTGGTCGGCGAGTTAAGCCAAAAGTGGTGCATGCCAACAGGCTTTGGCGTTATCACGGTCCAGGACATTTCACTTGGGACGAAGTAGACCACAGAAC
>NW_013776707.1:0-1037 GCF_000517525.1 Limulus polyphemus
GCAACAATGGCAGCTCGAACAACAAAATAAACAAGAAAAGAAACAAGAAGAACGAGAAGAGAATTTACAACAGTTGTTAGAGGAAAAAGAAAAAACAAGAAGAACGAGAAATTAAACAAGAAGAGAGATTACAGCAGTTGTTGAAGTAAAAAGAAAAGAAACAAGAAGAGAGACAACAACAGCTCCAAGAAAACCTGCAACAGTGGCAGCTCGAACAACAAAATAAAAAGAAGAGAGATTACAGCAGTTGCTAGAGGAAAAAGAAATAAAACATGAAGAACGAGAAAAGAAACAAGAAGAGAGATTACAGCAGTTGTTGGAGGAGAAAGAAAATAAACAAGAAGAGAAATTACAGCAGTGGCAACTGGAACAAGAAAGGAAACCGGAAGAAAGTCTCCAACAGTTGCAGGAAAGTCAGCAGCAACTACGGGAAAGTCAACAACAGTGGCAAGAAGTTCAAATGGAAAACATTAGTAAATTTAAAAGCGAATTAGATACGTTAAAGGACGATCTATTGTCTTTTACACAAGGAGGATACGTTGACCATCAACATAATCAGCCCCAGACAATGGCAAGCCCCTTACAGAGTCCGCAGCTAAACCCTAATGCAGACATATTCAGTCCCGTTAGAAGTCACATCCCAGATATGAATGTCAGTGATAGGAGTGATCCAGTGCGAAAGAAGCCACAGGAATTCGATGGGAAGGCACCGTGGGAAATTATATAAAGCGCAATTTGAGCTACTGACAGAGATAAATGGATGGACAGAGGAGCAGAAAGCTGTATATCTGGCAACGAGCTTGAAAGGACAACCACTGGAAATACTTGGACACTTGACAGCAGACGACAGACACAACTATAGAGCACTGGTAGAGGCTCTGAAACTCAGGTACGAAACCAAGAATCAGTCAGAAGTCTACAGGGCTAGGTTCAGGACGAGAATCCGTGCTAAAGGGGAGAGCCTGCAAGAGCTGGCACAAGACTTGGAAAGCATGGCACACAAGGTCTACCCAACTGCACCATCTGATCTCCTCAGG
>NW_013776708.1:0-719 GCF_000517525.1 Limulus polyphemus
GTACAAATTTGGCTTAAGTTGTTTGTGTTGAATAATGGCTCGTGGATTTTTCTTACCCCTCCAATCGAGCAGAAGAGGTTTTGGGTACAAATTTCGCTTAAGTTGTTTGTGTCAAACACAAGATTCTCCTTTGTTTAGCAGCTTTTCATGAGATTTTTCTTTATTCAAAACTTTAGGTTGTTTTTTGAACATTTTCTAAACTACTCAAGGGCTATCTGTGCTACCCTACTTTATTTTGAAGTGATAGAATCAATAGAATGCAGCTAGTTAACACCGCCACATTTTGCGCTTTACCAACAGATAAAGTGATTGCCCATAACATTATAACGCCCTCATGGGTGAAAGTACGGGTATGATTGCAGATTGCAAGTCGAGCACCCTAGCTTTAAGTTTGGGTAATATTTTTGACTCAATGTTACATTAGATTCTTTTTTTTTGTAAATTTAAGCTTTAACATTTCTCGTTTTTAAGTCTTATTTTAACTTGGGGCAGTTTTCCATTTTCTGGTTTCATGTAGTTGTACTTTCCAGTGGAGACACATACATGACAGATAAGAAAGAGGGAGCACACTAACGTTTAACTTCCTTTTTCTTTTTTGCCCCCTGGTGAGACAGCAGTAAGTCTACGGACTTGCAACACTGACCAGGTTCGATTCCTATAGTTTTGCTCTAAATCCAACCAACCAACCTTTTTCTTTCTTACCAGTCGAACACAACCAT
>NW_013776709.1:0-718 GCF_000517525.1 Limulus polyphemus
GTGGCCCATTTAGTAAAATAGTGGAAGTAAAGGGGAGGATGGTGAGGTGGTTCATTTGGTAAAATAGTGGAAGTAAAGGGGGGATGGTGAGGTGGCCCATTTGGTAAACTAGTGGAAGTAAAGGGGAGGATGGTGAGGTGGCCCATTTGGTAAACTAGTGGAAGTAAAGGGGAGGATGGTGAGGTGGTCCATTTGGTAAAATAGTGGAAATAAAGGGGAGGATGGTGAGGTGGTCCATTTGGTAAACTAGTGGAAGTAAAGGGGAGGATGGTGAGGTGGTCCATTTGGTAAACTAATAGAAGTAAAGAGGGAGAGAGGTAGTTTGTTTTGTGAAATAGTGGAAAGGGGAGAAGCGTCATTCAGCTGTTCTTATCAGAAATCAGAATTTTGAAAAACTGCCGAAACATCAACGTCATTAGCTGTGAGTTAGCTGAGTCTTTAGAGCTTATGAGGTAAACTAATTACCAATTACTCCAATAAAATTCGAACGGTTTCCCACAGAAGCATGGATTCTACAATCAGAGAGAATAATTTGGCCCTTGTTATTTCTAGAAGCTCCTTGGGTAAAAAATATTTTGGGTTTTGCAAAAGTTCACAGAGTAATAAGTGCCCATGCAGGCTGTATGTACCCAGGGACACCAAATGTTTCTTGATTCTTCTTCCCAGACCATGTGTGTGTGTGTGTGTGTGTGTGTGTGTGTGTGTGTGTAGTAAGAAG
>NW_013776710.1:0-1878 GCF_000517525.1 Limulus polyphemus
AGTCAGTACTAACATAGTCCAATCTATAACAATCATTTACTAACTATACTTCACAGTCGGTACTTCTATTTTCCGATATATAATAATCAATTACTAACAATACTTCACAGTCGGTATTTCCATAGTCCGGTATATAACAATCATTTACTAACTATACTTCACAGTCAGTACTTCCATAGTCCGGTATATAACAATCATTTACTAACTATACTTCACAGTCAGTACTTCCATAGTCCGGTATATAACCGTCATTTACTAACTATACTTCACAGTCAGTACTTACATAGTCCGGTATATAACCGTCTACTTTATGAAGAACCAATACAAATAGTTAAACTACTAACCATACAGTACTTTATGAAGAACCAATACACATAGTTAAACTACTAAACATAAAGTACTTTATGAAGAACCAATACACATCAATATGTTTCATCGGTTGATGTATGGACAGATTCACATTAGTATGTTTGATAGGTTGGTGTATGGACAGATTCACATTAGTATGTTTGATAGGCTGATGTATGGACAGATTCACATTAGTATGTTTGATAGGTTGGTGTATGGACAGATTCACATTAGTATGTTTAAAAGGTTGATGTATGGACAGATTCACATTAGTATGTTGTTAGGTTGATGTATGGACAGATTCACATTAGTATGTTGTTAGGTTGATGTATGGACAAATAGATTCACATCAATATGTTTGATAGGTAGGTGTATGGACAGATTCACATCAATATATTTGCTTCAGTTGCTATGAAACACAAAGACACAAATATAACAAGATATAACAAGTCAATTTATTATTGACATATCATTGCAGAATATATCAAACAATGTGAAATATAATTAGTAAATGACGGTTATATACCGGACTATGGAAGTACTGACTGTGAAGTATAGTTAGTAAATGATTGTTATATACCGGACTATGTAAGTACTGACTGTGAAGTATAGTTAGTAAATGATTGTTATATACCGGACTATGTAAGTACTGACTGTGAAGTATAGTTAGTAAATCTGTATGTTTAGTAGTTTAACTATGTGGAATGGTTCTCCATAAAGTACTGTATGTTTAGTAGTTTAACTATGTGTATTGGTTCTCCATAAAGTACTGTATGTTTAGTAGTTTAACTATGTGCATTGGTTCTCCATAAAGTACTGTATTTTAGAAGATTTAGAAAATTGTCAATTTTTCTTTGGTTGTTTGTAATTAAACACAAAACTAGACTGTAGCTGCCACGGGCATCGAAACCCTGGTTTTAGCGTTATAAACCTTTAGACTGGCTGGGCCATTGGGGTCGTTTTCTACTAAAATAAAATAATGATCCAAGTGCCGGTGAAGTTTTATTTTTATGATCCAAGTGCCGGGGAAGTTTTATTGTTTATGATCCAAGTGCCGGTGAAGTTTTATTGTTTATGATCTATATGCCGGTGAAGTTTTATTGTTTATGGCATGAGTAGCGGTGATTTTTACTTATTGATGACCTGAGTAGCGGTGATTTTTACTTGTTTATGGCCTGAGTGCCGGTGATTTTTACCTTGTTTATGACCTGATTACCAGAGATGTTTTAAATTGTTTAGTATTTAGTTGTTTATGACCTGATTAGCCAGAGATGTTTTAAATTGTTTAGTATTTAGTTGTTTATGACCTGATTACCAGAGATGTTTTAAATTGTTTAGTATTTAGTTGTTTATGACCTGATTGCCGGAGATGTTTTAAATGGTTTAGTATTTAGTTGTTTATGACCTGATTGCCAGAGATGTTTTAAATTGTTTAGTATTTAGTTGTTTATGACCTGATTGCCTTGTTTATGACCTGATTACCAGAGATGTTTTAAATTGTTTAGTATTTAGTTGTTTATGACCTGATTA
>NW_013776711.1:0-842 GCF_000517525.1 Limulus polyphemus
TGTTGATGGAGTAGTTGTACCAAATTAAAGCTAAAGATGAGTATGGTGGTTATAAATTCCGTAACTAGAGTTACACCTAGGTGTTGATGGAGTAGTTGTAACTCTAGTTTCAGAACTTGTAACCAACATACTCATCTTTAGCGTTATTTGGTAAAACAACTCCACGAATACCTAGGTGTATCTCTAGTTACCGAATTTATAACCACCATACTCATCTTTAGCTTTACCTGGCACAACTACTCCATGAACACCTAGGTGTAACTATAGTTACACCTAGGTGTTCATGTAGTAGTTGTACCAAGTAAGGCTAAAGATGAATATGGTGGTAATAAATTCTGTAACTTGAATTACACCTAGGTATTCGTGGAGTAGTTTTAACAAGCAAGACAAAAGATGAATATGGTGGTTGTAAATTCGGTAATTAGAGTTACACCTAGGTATTCGTGGAGTTGTTGTACCAAATAACGCTACAGATGAGTATAGGGGTTAATAATTCGGTAACTGGAGCTACACCTATGTGTTCATGGAGTAGTTGTACCAAGTTAAGCTAATGATGAGTTTGGTGGTTATAAATTCGGTAACTTAAGTTACACTTAGGTATTCGTGGAGTTGTTGTACCAAATAACGCTAAAAATGAGTATGGGTTATACATTCAGTAACTAGAGTTACACCTAGGTGTTGAAGGAGTAGTTGTGCCAAGTAAAGCTAATGATGAGTTTTGTAGCGTTATTTGGTACAACAACTCCACGAATACCTAAGTGTAACTTAAGTTACCGAATTTATAACCACCGATGAGAAAGGTGGTTACAAATTCGGTAACTAGAGTTACATATAGGTATTCG
>NW_013776712.1:0-712 GCF_000517525.1 Limulus polyphemus
AAGTAGAAGCAAATGAGACGGAGACCAGTATGAAAGAAGAAACGTCCTGTAAAATTAAGAGACTTTGTTGTATTTTAATTTTGTGTTTGTAAATTCTGTACATTTAATTAAGTTATTGTTAATTATCTATTGGTTTAATGTAAGTGGCTATTATTCGGGACGAACAATACTACGGAAGGGGCAGTGTTACGACAGCGGAAGTCACGTGATTCTGCTGGCGCGTTTGGCGCTGGTAGCGTGCGTGAAATTTCTCAAATGATCATGAATTATCGGGTAAGCCCGAATTTGTTTTAGACGCCCTGGCAGGTAAAGCCTGCGGGATTGAATGAAAAGAGTTCTGGGTAATTTACGATTCTTTTTCGAGCTAGTGTGTGTGTTTTGTTATCGAGATTGTGAATCGCTGTGATTTATAGCGTGTATTATAAAAGTAATTAAGTTTAAAGTGACGAGAAACGTAGTGATTGTGAAATTACTTTTTACTAAAAGTGTGTATCGAGAAAGAATAAACTGGTTTAATCAAGAAAGGAGTTGTATCGCTGAAGTTCTTCGGAAAAAATTTCTACCGGAAATTAACAAACAAGCAGATACGTAACACCCCATTTAACAACCCAAGAAACTTATTTTACTTACAGAGCTCTTTATTACAATTGCCTGGCATGGCCAGGTGGTTTGGGAGCTCGATTCGCAATCTGCGGGTCGCGGGTTCAGCCGT
>NW_013776713.1:0-736 GCF_000517525.1 Limulus polyphemus
ATATATCTGCATATTTTAATATTTGTTTTGTGTTGTGAGGTATTTGACAAAGGATTGTTTTTTAGGTTTAGGAAGATACATGAACTATGATTATGTCACTTTTTTGAATGTATTGGAATCAGAAAAGAGCAACATTAACAAAGTAATAAAGGTATGTTCATTTATTTTTGGAATTTGGGGAGTTTTAAATTGTGTTTAATTAAAGTAACTAAAAAAATTTTTTATTGTTTTTTTTAAGTTACAGTGGTAGAAATATTAAGAACAATTTTTTTTTTGTACTTATATAATTTAAATTGATATTTTGAATGTTGTAATAAGCATCTCGTTTGATATGTTAGATGAAAAGTATCCATTCCTTCCAAATTGAATTAACAGAGAAATGATAAGTTCCATTAACATCGTTTTAAAGTTATAGTCGTACAATATGATCTCAACCAAAAGTAAAATTAGCACAGCCTAAAATGTATCAGTGTACCTAACACTTGATATTACTAAATCTTGTAGTATTCTGATTTTTTCTGCTATTGTGATCATCCTGATGTTTCAGCAGTAAGCTTGAGAGCTTATAATTCTAACATTTGGGATTTAATCCCAATAGTGGGCATAGTGTAGATAGCCCGCTATTGAACTTTACACTTCAAGCAAACTGTTATTGTGCAATTACATTTTTTTTTGACAGTTTTGAGCTTGTTTTCAACATGATGTTGTCTAATTTATCACTGGTTTTATTGATGTT
>NW_013776714.1:0-717 GCF_000517525.1 Limulus polyphemus
TAGTGGAGGGAGTAAGACATCCCAGTCATCTTGGTGGCTATTACAAAACTTTGCCAATTCCTGTCCCAGTGTCCAATTGTACTTTTTTACCATCCCATCAGACTGTGGGTGCAGTGGCGTTGCCCTGGTCTTTCGGATGCCAAACAACTTGCAGCATTCTTGAAACACAGCTGATTCGTAGTGACGGCCTTGATCTGAATGCAGTTCATATGGCATACCAAATCTGAATAAGAAATTACTAATAGCCGAAGCTACAGCTGTAGCTTCCTGATTTGGTATTGCATATGCCTCAGGCCACTTAGTGAAATAGTCCATCACCACACAAATGTACTCGTTTCCAGCACGAGTTCGAGGCAAAGGACCCGCAATGTCAACAGCTACGCTTTCCATTGGTGCGCCAACTTGATATAACTTCATTGGAGCATGTCCCTTATGCTTGGGTCCCCTTTTAGCACAACATGTACTGCATGGCCTGCACCATTCTTTCACATCTTGCCTCATACCTATCCAGTAAAATCTCTGTCGTAGATGACTCAATGTTTTCTTAACTCCGAGATGTCCTCCTGTTAAACTATCATGGGATTGACGCAACACAACTTCCCGTAACTTTCTCGGAATAACCGATTGCCAGGTCGTAACTTTCCCATCTGCAGTTTCCCATCTCCGGGGAAGAATAACATCTTCAAGCTTCAACTGGTCCCATTGAGCCCAATAGTT
>NW_013776715.1:0-718 GCF_000517525.1 Limulus polyphemus
TGAGTGTATCAACTGTAGTAATACTACTGGTTTATTTGTTTATAGAAGGAAGAAAGTGTGTCAACTGTAGTAATACTACGGGTTTTTTGTTTATAGAAGGAAGAGAGTGTGTCAATTGTGGTTCCACTTCTACACCCCTATGGAGACGAGACAACGCAGGACATTACCTTTGTAATGCCTGTGGATTATATCACAAGATGAATGGGCAGAACAGGCCGCTCATTAAACCTAAACGAAGGCTGGTGAGTGTATATTATGCTTCATACACTAATGAATTATAAAGCATTCTAAATTTATATGAATCTAAATGTAATTTCACAAATACTCCGACCGATAAATTGTATTTTTTTTAAACTTTGACATTTATCATGATCACTGTCTATGTGAGTATAAAGAACGTTTTTGTTTCACAAATTAACATACTGTATTTACTATGGAGTAATTTTAACTCATGTGGGCATTGTCTTGGCTCCCGATCAGAGTATACAGTGACAAGTTATAACATGTTGCAACATTTTTCCATATGGTTTTATCACCTAATAATTATACCAAATTAATGATAATTAAGTGTCTTTTACAGCAAAAGGGCCTGGTTTATTCACCTTTTAAATCCACATAATAAATGAAGCCCCTCATGACGTATTGTCGTGATTCTGGTTGTGTTTAAAATATTCTCTGTTAATCACATATACATTTTTGAAATTAATCTATAACGTAA
>NW_013776716.1:0-719 GCF_000517525.1 Limulus polyphemus
TGTTGAACGACAAATTGGCCTCTACTCCACTTTTCAAGCTTCCAGATCCCTCACTGCTGTACATACTGGATTGTGATGTTAGTAATGTCGGAATTGGAGGAGTGTTGTCTCAGAATGTGGGCGAAAACGAACATGTGCTGGCCTACTTCAGTAGGGTTTTGAGTAGACCAGAGAGGAACTACTGTGTAACACGGAGGGAACTCTTGTTATAGTAAAGAGTCTGACATTTTTCCACCCTTACCTCTATGGTGCAAGGCTTACCATTAGGACAGACCATGCTGCGTTACACTGGTTAAGATCATTAAAGAACCCAGAGGGACACCTAGCACGTTGGATCGGGAAAATAGACCAGTATAATTATAATATTGAATATAGAAAAGGAAAATCCCATGGTAATGCTGATGGACTGAGCCGAAGACCCTGCAAAAATGACTGTAGACATTGCTGCAAAAGAGAGGTTGAACTAACCATGTGCCATCAAGCTGAAGTCAAGCCGACTGAAAGAGTTGATGATGGTGAAGTGGAACCAAATATAGATATCAAAGCAGAACAGGAGAAATACCAAGATTTGAAGCCAATGATTGATTTTCTAAACGCAAGTGTTTTGCGCCCTGCTTGGGAGAAGGTGTCTAGTTTAAGCCATGTGACAAAGAACTATTGGGCACAATGGGACCAGTTGAGGCTTGAAGATGGTATTCTTCTCCGGAGATGGGAAACTG
>NW_013776717.1:0-719 GCF_000517525.1 Limulus polyphemus
CACAAAGCTACGCAATGGTCTATCTGTGCTCTGCCCACCACGGGTATCGAAACCCGGTTTCTAGCGTTGTAAGTCCGCAGACATACCGCTGTGCAACTGGGGGGCAATAAAATGATAATTTATATATCCCTGACATCAATTTCATTATCTTTGATTGTTTGTATTAAATCAATAATTTTCCTCCATCTTCAAACTGTGTAACAGAATGTTTCCTGAGAAAACAAACGGAAATTTAATTTAATACTTCAAAAATAACATCACCAAACACAATTTTACATAAACCACAATACTTCAGTTTGGAAATGAGTACATTAACAAGAAAAGTAACCAAATACTTATTAATCAAAACAATAATAAGAACAAATAATACCAATTATAATACGTTGATATACACAGCGTGGTCACAAATAAATAGACACCACCTTTTTAAAAAAAATTAATTTTTCAGTCATATTCACACGAATTGATAAATTTATAATTTAATTAATATCTAGTAGATCTTCCTTTCGCTTCGTGGAGTTCGTTGATCCTTTGGGGCCTCGTGAGAATCATCTCGTCAATTTTAGATTGTGGGATTTTGGCCCACTCTTGCTTCAAAACTTGGAGTAGATCGCTCTTTGAATGTGGTTTTTTTGGTTGTTTCTTGACTTGTCGGTCGAGTATGGCCCACAGATTTTCGATGCGGTTTCATTTCAAGAGATTGGCTCGGCCAGGGCAAC
>NW_013776718.1:0-718 GCF_000517525.1 Limulus polyphemus
GAAAATAAAGGTTGCAAATGAAAAATAAAATGTATAGTATAATTAGTATTGATTACAAGATTTCAAAATTTGGCAGTTTACACTTCTCAACTTTTCACACGTATTTTCTGTAGTTATTTTATTGCTAGCAGATGGCTTAGAAACTAGAAGAAACAAAATAAATAGTACTGTCTGTCATTTTCAGTATGGACAACGAAGTTCCAAAGTAAATCTCCTGAGAATTTCTTCTAATCTTTTGTACCTATTTCCTCTGTTTATTCTACCATTAGCAGCTGAAGTAGAAAACTGCCAACCATAAAGCAATGAATCATCGTTCCTGTTTAGGTGTTACTGTACTTTGAGTATTTTGACACCATCAATATCAAATAAGCTTTTGTGGCACAATTCCCACAACTTTCCCTGCTTTGAAAACACAGTGGGGTAGGATTGATCAAGTTGTTGACAGTATAATGGTTACAATGAGAATTGTCTACAGTATCATAAAATGCTTATGCTGTGGCTTTATAAAAAGTCTGGGCCAATCCAATAAATGTGGTAGGTATTTGAATGTTGGTCAATAAGTGGATGTCTATTCAAATCCCGGCTCTGAAAACACAGTTGGATAGGATTTATCGACTTACTTACACAGTACAGCAGTTGCAACAAGAATTATCTACAGTACTATATAAAAGTGAGAGAAAGTATTTATGATATGGCCCTGTACAAATTTGTATCCGAT
>NW_013776719.1:0-718 GCF_000517525.1 Limulus polyphemus
ACAGTCACTTTAAACTTAACAGCCTTTATAACACAGGCTATAAATCACAGTGATTCACACACTTTACTTACGGTGCCTACTGTTCGCTTGACTCAATAATCTCTATCTTCAATCTATCTGCATATCTCTCTATCGCTGGCTTTATTTACCTGGCTTATATACTAAAAAAAGAGAGCGCCTGGCAAACACTCAGACATTCGCGAGGTTCCTCGATAATTCATGATCCTTCTAGAAACTCCAGCGCGCATGCTACCAGCGTCGCGTGACTTCCATTGTCGTAACAGTATTTTGAAATGAATAATAAACAATTATATTTGAGGATTTCTATTGTTCGCAATATTACTAAACATTATACAAATATCAAACCAAAATACCTACCACATTCAACGTTCGCCTTTAAGTCACAAATGGCTCTTATAGGATCAAAGTAGAGGCCATCCCCACACCATTGTTTGTAAGCAACTCCTGCGCTACAACGGTAATAGATACTGCAGTCGTTTTTGTCTCGATACAAACAATGGCAGGTGTTATTCGAACATTGAACCCCATTTGCAGGCTCACCAAGTTGGTAATCTGGAGTTCTAAATGACTGTCTTGACCCTAAAAATACAGAAAGCTTTTAATCCTGTACATTAGAATAAAGTATTTTTTAGTTCAAAACTTTGTTTGTGGCGTCAAGATACATCGTATCAATAACATTTGAATGTCATATTTGATA
>NW_013776720.1:0-1856 GCF_000517525.1 Limulus polyphemus
CCTCTAGTCTTACACTGCTAAATTAGGGACGGCTAGCGCAGATAGCCCTGGTGTAGCTTTGCGCGAAATTCAAAAATAAACATTAAACAAACACTGATGTATATCTTATTAAAGTCAAAGATCACTGCCTCACATAAGAAGCAATACATCCATGTATACTGTACATCATCCATTTTTATGTATCTGTGGTTAAAGTCAAGGGTCACAAACAAGAAGAAAAAAAATCCACGTATGGTGCATATCATTCATGTTTGTGTGTATCTGAATAAAATCAAAGATCACGGCCACAACACAAGAAGAAATAAATCCACGTATGGCTTATATCATTCACGTTTGTGTATATCTGAATAAAGACAAGGGTCACGGCCACAACACAAGAAGAAAGAAATTCACGTATGGTGTATATCATTCTTGTTTATCTGATTAACCACAACAAGAAAAAAATCCATGTATTGTGTATATCATTTAACTTGGCGTACATATTACTAAAGTCAAATATAAACATCACACAACACGCAAAAAATATGTTTATGGTGTATATTACTCAACAATGTGAATATCTGGTTAAGGTCAGAGATTAAGTTCAAAACCACAAGTAAAATAATGAATGTATTACGTATATCGTCCTACAAGGCATTAAATTCGAAAGGTAGCGTAGAATAGCTCAATGGATTTAGTTTTGAGTAAACTTTTTTCTCGAAATCTCTGGTTGGATATTTCACTTTTAGCGTTGTTAAGTTCGTAAAAGTGATAATAAAAGAAATGATTCAACTAAGTATCCATCTATCACTCAAAATAACATTTAATAAACCGTAAGAAAACATTGGCTGCGCAACGAAATTAAATCCAAAATTACGTCTATGTCCTTCTCAGGAGACATACGAGAAATGAAAAGGTTTACCACAGAGTTAGGACATTATGTAGCACATTCACAGAGGAATAACGCCCAGGATTTTGTCCCTTAATTTCGTATATAGAATATTTAATAAGGTGATGTCGTAAAAGATCGGAAACACGTTGGACAGATTAGGAGTTTGGGTTTCTAAGTGACAAACTATGATAAAAACTATATACAATTAACATTCTACTTTCATGCACAAACTACTTGAAACATGAATAAGTGATAATAGGTAGCCGTTCTTCCCTATTAATATTTACTTCTTTAAATTTCAATTATTTGAAGTCCAGCCGTTTGATAAGAGATGTCCGAACATCCTTACTCAACTTCATCATTAGTTTTTATTTTAAAACTTACAAACCACTAGAAGCTGGACTAATTGATAGAAGGTGACCCTATCGTCTCGTTCTCCTGTGGCGTGCTGTTTTCGTTGACAGAAGATGCCCTTAACCTCCCGATCTGCTCTGGTATGTTGTATCCGTTGACAGAAGATGTCCTTAACCTCCCGATCTGCTCTGGTATGTTGTATCCGTTGATAAAAGATGCCCTTAACCTCCCGATCTGCTCTGGTATGTTGTATCCGTTGATAGAAGATGTCCTTAACTCCCGATCTGCTCTGGTATGTTGTATCCGTTGACAGAAGATGTCCTTAACCTCCCGATCTCCTCTGGCATGTTATTTCCGTTGATAGAAGATGTCCTTAACCTCCCGATCTCCTCTGGCATGTTATTTTCGTTGATAGAAGATGTCCTTAACCTCCCGATCTCCTCTGGCATGTTATTTCCGTTGATAGAAGATGTCATTAACCTCCCGATCTCCTCTGGCATGTTATTTCCGTTGATAGAAGATGTCCTTAACCTCCCTATCTCCTCTGGCATGTTATTTCCGTTGATAGAAGATATCGTTAACCTCCCGATCTCCTCTGGCATGTTATTTCCGTCGATAGAAAATTATCTTA
>NW_013776721.1:0-1381 GCF_000517525.1 Limulus polyphemus
TATTATGACATGGGTAAAATACATCAACACGATGATTTTAACATACTTTATTAAGACATTTGTAAAATACCTCAACACAATGACTATACCATAATTTACTAATACATGGGAAAAATACACCATCAAGATGATTATACCTTACTTTATTAAGACATGGATAATATACATGGACACGATTATTATACCATACTTTATTAAGACATGGGTAAAATACATACACACGATTATTTTATCATACTTTATTAAGACATAGGTAAAATACATAGACACGATGATTCTAACATACTTTATTAAGACATGTGGAAAATACTTAGACAAGATGATCATACCTTACTTTATTAAGACATGGGTAAATACATTATCACGATGATTATACCATACTTTATAAGACATGGGCAAATTACATAGACTTGATTATCATACAATACTTTATTAAGACATGGGTAAAATACTTCAACACGATGATTTTACCATACTTTATTAAGACATTTGTAAAATACATCAACACGATAATTATAGCATAATTTACTAAGACATGGGTAAAATACATCATCACGATGATTATACCTTACTTTATTAAGACATGGGTAAAATACATAGACTTGATGATTTTAACATACTTTATTAAGACATAGGTAAAATACACAGACACGATGAGTATACCATACTTTACTAAGACATGTGTAAAATACATAATCACGATGATTATACCATACTTCATTAAGACATGGGTTAAATACATTATCACGATAATTATACCTTACTTTATTAAGACATAGATAAAATACATAGACACGATGATTTTAATATACTTTATTAAGACATGGGTAAAATACATAGACACGATGATTCTAACATACTTTATAAGACATGGGCAAATTACATAGACATATGAAGACATGGGCAAAATACATAGACACGATGATTTTACCATACTTTATTAAGACATGGGTAAAATACGTAGACACGATGATTATAACATAGTTTACCAACACATGGGTAAAATACATCAACACGATGATTATGCCATACTTTACTAAGACATGTGTAAAATACATCAACACGATGAATTTACAGTGTTTTGATAAGACATGGATAAAATACATAGACATGATGATGTTAACATACTTTATTAGGACATGGGTAAAATACATAGACACGATGATTATACCTTAGTTTATTAAGACATGGATAATATACATAGACACGATGATTATATCATAATTTACTAAGTTATGGGAAAAATACATCATCACGATGATTATACCTTACTTTATTAAGACATGGATAATATACATAGACACGATGATTATACTATAGTTTATTAAGACATGGGTAAAATACATAGACACGATGATTTTAACATACTTTATTAAGACAT
>NW_013776722.1:0-1300 GCF_000517525.1 Limulus polyphemus
ATATAATGAAATTTGACTACCCACTTCCTCGGTAGTAAGTAGTCCAACCCTAATATACATTGGTCTTCGATGTCAGCCAAGTATACTTTCTGTCCTTCATGCCCATGAGCTCAAAAGTTACCCACACTGGTCCCCACAATCTTGTAGAATGTCCTGTCACACCATAAAGCTTCTGTATGGCTTCTGGTACTCCTTCATGATTTAACACCTTGATGCTCACAAGGGTTTGCTGAGACGCAGAGTCTATGACAAAGTTGCACCTTTGGCCATTCAGCTTTCCTGTCACATAGACACTGTGTGTGCTTGGCATTTTACACCTAGCTGTTGGGGCATTCAAGATGGGGATTGGTGGTCGTCGCTCAACACCAACCACTACTGGTTTCCTTGAAGCCGACTTGTTAGTAATATTCCTCCTACACTGGCTCCTCAAATGTCCGTGTTTTCCACAGTTCCAACAACTTTTCTGGATACCAGCCTTTCCTGCTGTGGCACCTCCCCTGTGTTGAAGTTTCCAGCATTTAGCTCTCTTGTGCCCAGGTTTGTTACAGTGCCAGCAAAGTCCCTCAAACTTCTCTGAAAGCTCACCTTTTCTGGCCTTGAATCCAGATGACTGTACCAATCTCGGTACCTCTGTGCTGGACTTAACGTAGGATTCAAATTCTAGAGCTCTAGCCATTGCATCCTGCATTGTAGAGGGGTGTGCTTGCTTCACTTGTATCTTAAGTTGTGGACTGTCCAAGGCATCTACGAACTGATCCCTCAGCAACAACTTGAGGAGATCCAGGGGTGTGCTTGCTTCACTTGTATCTTAAGTTCTAGACTGTCCAAGGCATCTATGAACTGATCTCTCAGCAACAACTTGAGGAGATCGGGTTGTGCAGTTGGGTAGGCCTTGTGTGCCATGCTCTCCAAGTCCTGTGCCAGCTCTTGCAGGCTCTCCCCCTTAGCACGGACTCTCGTCCTGGACCTGGCCCTGTAGACTTCTGACTGGTTTTGGGTTCCATACCTGAGTTCTAGAGCCGACACCAGTGTTCTATAGTTGTGTCTGTCGGCTGCTGTCAACTGTCCAAGTATTTCCAGTGGTTGTCCCTTCAAGCTCGTTGCCAGATATACTGCTTTCTGCTCCTGTGTCCATCCGTTCATCTCTGCCAATAACTCAAACTGTGCTCTATATGCTTCCCACGGTGCCTTCCCATCGAATTCCTGTGGCTTCCTTCACACTGGATCACTCCTATTACTGACATTCATATCTGGGATGTGACTTCTAACGGGACTGAATATGTCTGCATTAGGGTTTAGC
>NW_013776723.1:0-2247 GCF_000517525.1 Limulus polyphemus
ATATTTGTATTAAATTGTTTTATTTCATAGTACATCTGATTACTTAATATTTAATCGGAACACTGGAATTTAATGCATAAATGTGATGAATATAAAATCTAATAACAGCTGAATTTATAAATGTATACCTAACTTTACTCTTGATTTATAAGTCTTAGCTCATTGGACTTATCTAATAAAAACTATTACATATTTATGACACTAAATTCATAAAAATTTAGTTAAGAGTTAATACTTGTTTGTTTGTAATTAAGAACAAAGCTGCCCATTATGGGTATCGAAACGCGGTTTCTAGCGTTGCAAATCCACAGACATGCCGCTGTGCCCCTGGGGCAACATTTAATACATAAATTCATTTAAATAAATTTGCCAAATATTAGTTAAAACTGAAAGTTTATATATTTTATATGGAATATTAGATATTTTTATACCTATAAAGTAATAAATTACACAGACGTGCAAGGGTTTTATTGTCTTGAAATTTTTACATGTTCTAGAGTAATTCCTGTACGCTGAATCCGAAAATGATATCCATTTTTCTCCATCAGTGACGACATATTATTATGACGTCAACGATTACTACAAAAAAAAGTCATCAAAGCCAATGATAGATAGATATTCAGGAACATACGTTTATCTATATCAATATATCATCCATCTAAAAAGCTAACTAAGCGCCACCTACAAACTTGTCCTCACCATCACGAGCCTATAGCGTACTCTGGAATTCAACTGTCTTTTTGAATGTAATTCTTATCTGATGATGACCCGATATTACGAATGGAAGTATTGCATTCGTTCAAATCAGAACCTGTCTACTGTAACATTTGTTGTTTTTGTATTTTATTCAGTTCAGTAGATTCCTTACTAAACATTAATAACACAGGCCTGCGAATTAAAAACTTCATAAAAGTTGTTTTGGTTTTAATAACAGATTTTCCATAATTCAGCTACGCAGATTTCGAAAATAATATTCTTTTTTTTCTATCACGTAAGGATTTTTTACAAATCGGAAGAAAAAAAACTCTTACTTAGATCAAATTATTATTTCGTTTACCACAATGAACATTTTTTATTATTATGTTAGTTAACACAAATACAAACAAACTGAAGAAAAAGGAAGAACACTGATGTCAAACGAATATGCATCCTCATTCATCCCGATTTTATTTTTGTGAAATTTACGTCTTTTAGTCTCAAAACTACGTGTTGTGGTCTTTCTTTTATGTACTGCCTTATGACGTTATGTGGAAAATCTCTACGTGTTCTGTCGCTTGGTTTCTAGAGTGTAATTAAACAGAAAGTATCCACAATCCAATAAGATCAGAGAAACTGCGATAAAACTACAGATCCCCTTACTAAGAAGCACTGTAAGTGATCTGAAACGTCATCAAACATTTTATTGTTGTTCATCTGTATTAGATGATGTCGACATTCATTTCGGTGATAACATATGACTTTAACATTGTTTACAGTGATAACATATGACTTTAACATTGTTGACAGTGATAACATATGACTTCAACATTGTTGACAGTGATGACATATGACTTCAATATTGTTTACAGTGATGACATATGACTTCAATATTGTTTACAGTGATGACATGACATTGATTTTACTGATAACATATGATTTGGACACTGTTTTTACTGATAACATATGACTTCAACATTGTTTTTACTAATAACATATGATTTCGACACTGTTTTTACTGATAACATATGATTTCGACACTGTTTTTCCAAGCCTCTAGTTACATGTAATCTGTGGCTATTTTTTAATAACATCAAAATACGTTTCATGGTTAAGACGTGATCCAAGCCTCTAGTTACATGTAATCTGTGGCTATTTTTTAATAACATCAAAATACGTTTCATGGTTAAGACGTGATAACACATTTTCCCAACTTGATTTGTAAATATAAATATACAAAATTTATTCTATATGGAGAATTATTTTTGTTCTTTTATGTTGCAGATAAAAAACCTGCTTGATTCGTCCACAAAAATATCCTTTTTAAGATAAAAAACTAGCTTGATTCGTCCACAAAAATATCTTTTTACGATAAAAAACTAGCTTGATTCGTCCACAGAAATATCCTTTTTGAGATAAAAAACCTGCTTGATTCGTCCACAAAAATATCTTTTTACGATAAAAAACTAGCTTGATTCGTCCACAGAAATATCCTTTTTAAGATAAAAAACTAGCTTGATTCGTCCACAAAAATATACCTTTTAAGATAAA
>NW_013776724.1:0-1498 GCF_000517525.1 Limulus polyphemus
ATATATATATTGTACGATTAACCGTTCACAAGATACAGAGCATGACAGACAGGAATTTGATTATATAGATATATATTTTCTCAACTGAACCTCAAATTTAATGGTGATACCACTGTGCAAACAACTTTCAAGTTCTATAAAATATTTTGTAGTTTGAGAAATGTCTAGACGCTGTTCATGACTATCAGATATACATAAAGACTCGTAAAAAAAGAAATTATTCCAGTAGTATTAACACATGGTTTCGTGTACAAAACATAGTCTTTCTAAAAACCATATTAAAGCTGCCTTTACTGTAGCCAGTTTTTATTGAACGAATATCTGTTATAATTCACTGTTTAATATTAGAAATAAGCTAATAAGTCAGTTATAGATAAAAGAATAACTTTATAATATTGTTGATAAAGAGTTCATACCTTTTAGTAGCTGCAAAACATACAGCCAAAAAGATAGAGATGTACCAACACGTCAACAGCAAAATGTTCGTCATATTTCTTACTTAACTTTACCTTGCATGTGATTTGAAGTATCTTCACTATCTGACGAACTCTTTAATGTTGTTTAGCTTCAGACATTTGTGCCTAGAGGGCATTCACGTGACTAGAATAATAACTCGAATTTCCAGTTGATTGCACAACTTCCAGGACGAGAATGAAATGTCATTGCTCGATCTGACCCAACTAACAAAAACCTTAACCTGTAGATCCTGTTGTTGTAGATTAACGTATGGTAACAGCAATATAATATCATCGTTAAATGTAAAATGGATGTAACTATAGAGAAACGTAATCGGTTGCATGCAGTTAACAACTGTGAACGTAAATCATAAAAATAAATTACTTGCAGTAACTTTATTACTGTGAGACTTTCTAAACTTTATAATATCATAGATGAATGTTTTTTGTGAAGTGAGATCTATGCTGTTGGTCTTTCTGCTTTAAGGGCATCTTTCCTACATTTAGCTACTTCTGATGAAACATCACATCGCTCGGTTGTCCTTCTTTACATAATAAAGGTGTACTTGAATTTGATGACGAGGAACCCATTTCGAGGCAATAAAGTTTGAAGGCGGCTTGAATGGGTAATAAAGAAAACTATTATTACAAGATTTGTCATATTTATTTTCATTTGTTAGTACGTTAAATTTGTAATACTAAAGTTTCCTTTCTTACCCATTCAAGCCTCTTCAATATTTGAATGATGTCCTTCTTATATTACACAATGTGATTACAAAAACTCTTTCATTTATTGTGCAAGATCTGTTGAAATCACAAAAAATGATACTATATGCATCCCGGAAATTAAAATTACTGTTTATTCGAAAAATACGGCACAGTAAGTAAAAGCTATATAGAATATACAACAACGTGCTCGATGATGACTATTTATTATATTTTGGGGCAGGACTTTTCTATATATATATATTAATTAGTTAAATTCAAATTTATCTTCCTACAACCCCCCACCCAGTGGCACAGCGCTATGTTTGCGAACTTCC
>NW_013776725.1:0-967 GCF_000517525.1 Limulus polyphemus
TTATTGACAGTACACAGTATTGATAAATCCTGTATCTTCTTATTGAAAGGACACAGTATTGTTAAATCTTGTGTCTTCTAATTGACAGTACACAGTGTTGATAAAACATGTATCTTCTTATTGATAGGACACGGTATTTTTAAATTTTTTGTCTTGTTATTGACAGTACACAGTATCGTTAAATCTTGTGTCTTCTTATTGACAGTACACAGTATTGCTAAATCGTGTGACTTCTTAATGACTGTACACTGATTTGTTAAATCTTGTGTCTTCTTATTGAAAGTACACAGTAGCGTTAAATCTTGTGTCTTCTTATTGACAATACTGTATCGTTAAATCTTGTGTCTTCTTATTGACAGTACACAGTATCCTTAAATCTTGTGTCTTTTTATTGATAGTACAGATTATTGTTAAATCGTGTGTCTTTTTATTGATAGTACACAGTATTGTTAATCTTGTGTCTTCTTATTGACAGTTCACAGTATTGTTAAATTTTGTGTCTTCTTATTGACAGTAAACAGTATCGTTAAATCTTGTGTCTTCTTATTGATGAGCAGATTATTTTAAATCTTCTGTTTTTTTACTAACAGTACACATTATCGTTGAATATTGTGTCTTCTTATTGACAGTACACAGTATTGTTAAATGTTGTGTGTTCTTATTCATAGTACACAGTATTTATAAATATTGTGTCTTTTATTGACAGTACACAGTATTGATAAATCATGTATCTTCTTATTGATAGGACATGGTATGTTTAAATTTTTTGTCTTCTTTTTGACAGTACATAGTATCGATAAATCTTGTGTCTTGTTATTGACAGTACACAGTTTTGGTAAATCCTTTATCTTCTTATTGAAAGGACACAGTATTGTTAAATCTTGAGTCTTCTTATTGACAGTACACAGTGTTGATAAATCCTGTATCTTCCTATTGACAGGACACAGTATTTTTAAATATTGTGTAT
>NW_013776727.1:0-719 GCF_000517525.1 Limulus polyphemus
TGTTAAGAGCTCTGAAGTCCACACAGCAATGTTGGGTCCCATCCTTCTTCTGGACTAACACGACGGAACCTGACCAAGGACTATCTGATTTCTCAACTATCCTTTCCTTAGTTAAGCCATCCATCTCTTGTCGCTTTGTCAGAGCTATTCTCCTTGGAGGGATCTTTATTGAACGGTGGTTGCCTGTGCTCCACAAGGTCTGTACAACTGAGGTCATGATCTCCATTCAAAAAGATGTCTGCATAATTTGCCAAAAGTTCTCTAACCTGAAGAGCCTGTGATGATGACAAATGGATTATGCTCTTCTTATAGAGGTCAGTTAAATGTTCTGGGAGTGTATGTCCTTTCTTTATAGTTGTATTTCTTGCTTTAACATTGACTGGCTCTACCTCCTGGCACACACCCAACAATGCCCCTTCCTTAAGTGTCTGCTCACATTTAGAGAAATTGGCCACTGTTATAGGTACTACTTGATGACCTGCTGGCCTGGATGGGTCTTCCACTGCTTCCACAAGCATTGGCCTTCCTTGGGGATGCTCTTTTATCCTACTCCAAATTATCTTCTCTGACATAGGGGGTATTGTAGTTGACTTAAGTGCTGTGACATGCAAATCAACAGATGTAGCACCACTTACTGGAATTTGACCTTTGTTGTTTCCAATCATCATTTTATAGAAGTTAACTACACACTTCCTCGGTAGTATATAGTCCAATCCTAA
>NW_013776728.1:0-1438 GCF_000517525.1 Limulus polyphemus
CCAGGAACACAGCCAACATACGATACAACTGACACTACTCTTGAAGTAAAAAACAGAAAACCAGGAACACAGCCAACATACGATACAATTGACGTAAAGAAAAACGAAAACCAGGAACACAGCCAACATACGATACAATTGACACTACTCTTGAAGTAAAAAACAGAAAACCAGGAACACAGCTAACATACGATACAACACAAATGAAACTCCAAAAATACAATTGACAGGACTCTCCATACAAAGCCAGAATAAATTCGCATTTGACAAAATAATTTAGCCCAGCAATACCTTTCACATAAGCTTGAAACGATCTTAGTTACAAATAAAACACAAACCATACACACACAGCTCGGAGAAGGTTCTCCTACACACACACAATATTGGATCATTACATCCAACCTCAAAAACAACAGTTTGATACTGATACAACTTCGCTATATTTAACGCAGCTGATGCCTTAATATACAAATACGTCGTCTAGCACTACCATTTTCTGAAGTGTATAATAAAAACACTGAAAATAAAAACTAGTTTCTATACCGATAAATACAGTAATACACTAGAACAGACACACTGAAAGATCCTGAAAATGAAAACTAGTTTCTATAGCGATAAATACAGTAATACACTAGAACAGACACACTGAAAGATCCTGAAAATGAAAACTAGTTTCTATAGCGATAAATACAGTAATACACTAGAACAGACACACTGAAAGTATAGAAACTAGTTTTCATTTTCAGGATGCGATAAATACAGTAATACACTAGAATAGAAACACTGAAATATCCTCACTGGTGGCTAAGAAGTAATTGTTGACACACTTATGGCTAAGAAGTAATTGTTGACACACTGGTGGCTAAGAAGTTGCATAAAATTCTGTTAGTTTATTACAGTATCGTTTTAAGATTTTCATATCCTTCAGAATCTTTGAGTGCTTTTTATTCTAAAGTGTATATTTATCATTATAGAAACTAGCTTTTTATTCTAGTGTACAACTGTATTTATTGTTAAAGAAACTAGCTCTGTATTTATCACTATAGAAACTAGTTTTCATTTTCACTTCTTAGCCATCAGTGTGTCAACAAATACTTCTTAGCCATCAGTGTATCAACAATTACTTCTTAGCCACCAGTGTGTCAACAATTACTTCTTAGCCACCAGTGAATTGTTGATACACTGGTGGCTAAGAAGTAATTGTTGATACACTGGTGGCTGAGAAGTAATTGTTGATACACTGGTGAGAAGTAATTGTTGACACACTGGTGGGCTAAGAAGTAATTGTTGACACACTGGTGGCTAAGAAGTAATTGTTGATACACTGGTGGCTAAGAAGTAATTGTTGACACACTGGTGGCTAAGAAGTAATTGTTGACACACTGGTGGCTAAGAAGTAATTGTTGACACACTGGTGGCTAAGAAGTAATTGTTGATA
>NW_013776729.1:0-719 GCF_000517525.1 Limulus polyphemus
CTGAATATAAAAATCATCAAAAAGAGAAATGATATTTCCTTCCTCAGACAGTGCCGCTCTGAAAAGCTAATTCCTAAATTTGTGAAGGTCAAATTATCGAAAAACTTAAACCAGTTTTCAGGTATTATCCAAAACATGCAGTTAATGCACATCCCCAGCACGCTTTTTGCTTCTCTCTTAGAATTTACAACGACTAAAACCAACTTCATTTTCAACAACGAACATTTCCTTCAAATAGACGGTTTAAGTATGGGCAACCCTGTTTCGCCCATTCTTGCTAATATATTTATGACCAAAATCGAAACACAAGCCATTCATTCTGCGCTTCATCCCCCACTATACTGGTACAGATATGTCGATGACACTTTTGCTGGCTTCACTTCTACAGAACACACACTAACTTTCTTTAAACACATAAATTCCATTCACCCCAACATCAAACTTACCATAGAACACGAAAACAATAAACAGTTATCCTTTCTTAACCTCAAAATTATTAGATCTGACACTGAGTTTAAAACAAAAATTCACCGCAAAAACACACACACTGGTCTCTACATCCCCTGCAATTCCGCACATGACA
Source organism: Limulus polyphemus (assembly GCF_000517525.1). Taxonomy (NCBI): domain Eukaryota; kingdom Metazoa; phylum Arthropoda; class Merostomata; order Xiphosura; family Limulidae; genus Limulus; species Limulus polyphemus. The sequence continues at coordinate 584 of NW_013776729.1, forward strand.
CCACACCAAAAATCAATACACTTAAAAACCTCATAAACACAGTCACAAGACTTTGTTCAACGGACTGCATAAATGAAGAAATTAACCACTTAAAGCATTCCTTTATTCACACCAATAAATTCCCACCAGCTATAGC
>NW_013776730.1:0-718 GCF_000517525.1 Limulus polyphemus
TAAATTGGTGTCAGAGAGTGGGATAAAAAAAAATGGAAACGAGAAGCGGCAAATCAAACTACTGCATAGCAGACTTGATGGCAGCAATACAAGAACAGCAAAAGAAACAAGAAGAACGAGAAAATAAACAAGAATAGAGACAACAGCAGTTGCAAGAAAACCTGCAACAGTGGCAGCTCGAACAGCAAAATAAACAAGAGAGATTACAGCAGTTGTTGGAGGAAAAAGAAAAGAAACAAGAAAAACGAGAAATTAAACAAGAACAGAGATTACAGCAGTTGTTAGAGGAAAAAGAAAAGAAACAAGAAGAGAAGTTACAGCAGTTGTTAGAAGAGAAAGAAAATAAACAAGAAGAGAAGTTACAGCAGTTGTTGGAGGAAAAAGAAATAAAACAAGAATAGAGACTACAACAGTGGCAAGAAGTACAAATGGAAAACATTAGTAAATTTAAAAGCGTTAAAGGACGACTTTTTGTCTTTTACACAAAGAGGATACATTAACCATCGACTTAACCAGCCCCAGACAATGGCAAGCCCTATCCAGACCCTGCAGCTAAACCTTAATGCAGAAATATTCAGCCCCGTTAGAAGTCACATCCCAGATATGAATGTCAGTACTAGGAGTCATCCAGTACGAAAGAAGCCACAGGAATACGATGGAAAGGCACCATGGGAAGCATATAGAGCACAGTTTGAGTTACTGGCAGAGATGAACGGAT
>NW_013776731.1:0-719 GCF_000517525.1 Limulus polyphemus
ATTTTTTTTAACGAAAAGATTTAGTGTGATATTGACGAATACGATGGCACATACAATTTACTTGAAGAAATTAGGAACACACTAAGGACAAGAGACAAGTAGTGAAATTACACCACGTGACAGAGTTGTTGGAGGAATGTTTTACTTTGATGTATTATTTTGAAATTAGTAAAATAGAATGAAGAACTTGATCTTAAGCGAAGGTTCGGAAACGTGGGTTCTCTTCATCACATTTTCTTTAGAAAAGGATTTTAATTTCGAAAATACAATGGAGTAGCTTTATGACATCATATTCACATATAAAGATGTACACAGCGTGGTCACAAGTAATTAGACACCACCTTTTCAGAAAAAAATAAAATTTTCAGTCATATTCACATGAATGGATATATTTATAATTTAATTAATATCTAGTAGATCTTCCTTTCGCTTCGTGGAGTTCGTTGATCCTTTGGGGCATCGTGAGAATCATCTCGTCAATTTTAGATTGTGGAATTTTCGCCCACTCTTGCTTTAAAACTTGGAGTAGATCGCTCTTTGAAGTTGGTTTTTTGGTTGTTTCTTGACTTGCCGGTCGAGTATGGCCCAAAGGTTTTCGATGGGGCTCATGTCAGGAGATTGGCTCGGCCAGGACAACTTCTGGATAACATTTTCTTCCTGCCACTTTTGGGTGTTTCTAGTAGTGTGACACGGTGCTCCCTCTTCCTGGACAACGTTCT
>NW_013776732.1:0-719 GCF_000517525.1 Limulus polyphemus
ACAATACTCAGTTCAATTACACATATATGTTAGCGTCACTTTGTGACCGTTTTATATATACAAGACTAACACATATCTAGTAAACGTTAGAGCATTCATGAAGGAACAGGATAGTTCTAGAAGGAGGTGGTGTGATACTAGTCACGTGACCTCGCTGACGCAACACTGCCCCTCCTTAGTATTGTTCGTCCCGAACAATAGCCACTTACAATAAACCAATAACAATTAACAATAACTTAATTAAATGTACAGAATTACAAACACAAAATTACAATTCAACAAAGTCTCTTAATTTTACGGGACGTATCTTCTTCCGTACTAGTCTCCGTCTTGTTGGCTTCTGCTTCATATGGGGTTCATCTGCTTCATCCTACCGTCGGTAACAGTCACATCAGTGGTAGTAACTTCATCAAGAACTTCACAGTTTCCCTTCTCAAAACTGAGTACAGTTTCTTCTTCGATGTTGGCTTTTTCAGGTGACACTTCTTCAGCAGCGTCATTTGTTCCTTTGTTCACTTCGTCCCAACTGAAATGTCCTGGACCACATTTGATTCAGAAAGTCATGTCTGAGAGATGATCCACTATGTCATATGGGCCTTCCCATTGAGAAGACAACTTAGGAGACTTCTCTTTGGTCTTCCTGGGATTATACAACCACACCTTGTCTCCTGGTTCAAAGCTGACCAGGGACTATCTGATTCTCGACTATCCTTCCTTAA
>NW_013776733.1:0-719 GCF_000517525.1 Limulus polyphemus
AAAAAAAAACATAAGAAAACATGGACTCCTTACAGTTGATTATAATTGAACGGAAACTTTACCACATATAGTAGAAAAGAAAAACAAATTTGTACTCAGGGGGGTACTGCATGGGGGAGACCAATAATTACTCTTTAACTTTTTCATTTTTAGGGGATTTAGTCCACTAGTTTTGCGCGTTAATCTTTTACACATGACTGACGCAGGTCTTTGCTGGGGACGTCACCAAGTAACATTAGAATGAACTAACAATTCTCGCCATAAATTATTATTACCTTTTAGATCAGTAGATTTGTTGGCAGAAACTTGTCTTTATTTTCCTTGTACGATGTTAATATTACAGCAATTCGAAAACAACAACAACAGAAAACACGTGTATGTATAACCAAGTAGTTACGTAGGTTCTTACTAAACACCATAAGAAACCGGTATTACAAGGACTTGTACAAAGTTACAAAACTGACTCTTATTATTAACGAAACGCGTGTATTTATAACCAAGTAGTTACGTAGGTTCCTACTAAACACCATAAGAAACCGGTATTACAAGGACTTGTACACAGTTACAAAACTGACTCTTATTATTAACGAAACGCGTGTATTTATAACCAAGTAGTTACGTAGGTTCCTACTAAACACCATAAGAAACCGGTATTACAAGGACTTGTACAAAGTTACAAAACTGACTCTTATTATTAACGAAACGCGTGTATTTATAAC
>NW_013776734.1:0-993 GCF_000517525.1 Limulus polyphemus
ATACCTTACTCAATTTCTTAATTTAAAAGTAAATACTAAAAAAAGTTAAACATCGATTTTTGTGTGTTACATGGTATGTTGATTGCAGCACTGGTTCAAATTAGATGTTTGTGATGTCAAAATACTAAGTCTAGAGTTTCATATGAATTAGTAACTTAAGTTATGGATACTGACAAGCTAGAATATAAAATAAGAACCTCTTTTCTATTTGTTATGATATTTCTCATGTAATGAATGAAACACAGTGGCACCCCGTCCACCTCTTTTCATTTTTGGAAATGCTCCCTTATATACACTTCTATATATGACATGAATAATCAATCAGAAGCTCAGAATGTCTCCCTAGTGGCTTTCTCAGCCATTTTAATGTCTTTGGATGCTGTCTCTTTCTTTAGAATCAAGATTTGAAACAGGTAGATTGTGTCTTTAGTCTGCTCCAAGCTTGATAAATTATAGTGAAATTCTATGGTATTGATATAGTAATTTATGATTTTTTGGTAACTCAACTGTATATATAAAACCTAAAAAAAAAATATTTTGTTCCATAACTTCCATGTGCAAAATTTTAAAAGGCGTAGCAACTTACGTCAAATAGCAACCGAGTACGAAGGTCGTAACTAGAAGAGATAATTGTTTCCTTTACTTATTTTATTTACTGTTCTATGTTTTAAGAAAAAATAAGTTTAAGAATTTATTTCTAAGTAGCAATAATCTATATACCATATATAATGTATAATAATTGAAATGTTACTGTATTTTACAAAATACTAGTCTACTAAAACACACACAAGACAGGTCACTTTGTAAATATGTGCACCATGTCATCGTAACTTCCGTATTGTTAGCCTGGCATGGCTGAAAGGTCAGTATAATAAATATATATAAATGTATAATGTTATGAGATTTAAGCTACTTAGTCTAAACATTTATGTTTTCATGTTATAATTTGTAGTTATTCTACAACGAAAAAGGCACAATTTATATATATTCCTA
>NW_013776735.1:0-719 GCF_000517525.1 Limulus polyphemus
GGATCAGTTTGCACACCATGCTCACTTACAATGTGACCAAAGTAAAGCACCTCTTTCTGGAACAAGTGGCATTTCTTTGGATGGAGTTTCAGGTTTGTTGCTTTCAAATGCTTGAATACTTTTCTAGACATGACATTTCCTCATCTAAAGTTGTTGCAAATACAATGACATCGTCCAGGTACACTATGGCTATCCTCCATTGTAGGCCTTCCAATACTCGTTCCATCAGCCTCTCAAATGTTGCTGGAGCATTACTATGCCCGAATGGCATCACTCGGTATTGCCAGAGACCTTGGTCATAAGTAAATGCTGTCTTAGGTCTGTCTGCTTCAGCCATTTTTACTTGATGGAAACCTGACTTTAAGTCCAGAGTTGAAACCCACTCCACTTAGTGCATCCAGAGTATCATCAATTCTTGGTAGTGGGTATGAGTCTTTTTTGTTTATACTGTTAAGAGCCCTGAAGTGCACACAGCAACATTGGGTCCCATCCTTCTTCTGGACTAACAAGATGGGAGCTGACCAGGGACTATCTGATTTCTCGACTATCCCTTCCTTAATTAGACCATCCATGACCTTCTCTATCTCTTGTCGCTTTGCTGGAGCTATTCTCCTCGGAGGGATCTTTATTGGAAGGTGATTGCCTGTGTTTATGCTGTGCTCTACAAGGTTTGTTCCGCCGAGGTCATGATCTCCTTTCAAAAAGCGTCTGCATAATTT
>NW_013776736.1:0-772 GCF_000517525.1 Limulus polyphemus
TACTGATTATTCAGATTCTGACGTCAGAACGGCTAGTTCACCAATATAAACATCACTAAAGTAGAGAACTGGTGAGCAGAGTAACTGTCAAATGTTCTACTGATTATTGTGATTCTGACGTCAGAACGGCTAGTTCACCAATGTTTGAAGTTGTTGAGATGATTTACACACCAAAATGTTACATTTTAACTTTGGGAGTGAAGAATCAGTATAGTGTTTCACTAACTTCAACACATGATGTCCATCAAGACGTCAGGCTAAAACTGCTGCCTTCTTAGAGACTGACATTTATTATATAATATTCATTGTTATCGTTTATAAAAGAGGGGAAACAAGTAAAAAAAGAAATTTGAAAGAAATAAGGATGATATAGGGATAACAATGTCAAAAAAGTATGGAAACAAGGTAGGGACGAGTACACAAAACCATACAAACATCCCTACATAAGTAGCTACTGAGTCAATGTTATAAGTTTATGGGAATTAGTCATTGTAGGACATTATAACATTATTAATTTTAAGTGCTTTTATTCAAACCTGAATTCATGCAAATGAAAGGAATTCAACATTTACTAGTAGGTTGGTTGTTTGGTGTTTTATGGTGCAAAACAACTAGGCTATCTGCACCAAACAACCAGTAAAAATGGCACTTGTAGATAAAATATTTTTTGGAAAGATTTGGCTATTTATGTAATGATTGTTATATAAACCACACAGATTGGTAGCTACAACCTGAACTACTTGGTTGATAGCCCATTACTAAACAATTGTTA
>NW_013776737.1:0-951 GCF_000517525.1 Limulus polyphemus
GGTTACAAATTCGGTAACTAGAGTTACACCTAGGTGTTCGTGGAGTTGTTGTACCAAATAACGCTAAAAACGAGTATGGTGGTTATAAATTCGGTAACTAGAGTTACACTTAGGTGTTCGTGGAGTTCTTGTACCAAAAAACGCTAAAACGGAGAATGGTGGTTATAAATTCGGTAACTATAGTTACACCTAGGTGTTCATGGAGTAGTTGTACCAAGTAAGGCTAAAGATGGGTATGATGGTTATAAATTCGGTAACTATAGTTACACCTAGGTATTTATGGAGTAGTTGTACCAAGTAAGGCTAAGGATGAGTATGGTTGTTATAAATTCGGTAACTAAAGTTACACCTAGGTGTTTGTGGAGTGGTTTTACCAAATAACGCTAACGATGAGTATGGTGGTTATAAATTCGGTAACTATAGTTACACATAGGTGTTTATGGAGTAGTTGTACCAAGTAATGCTAAAGATGAGTATGGTTGTTATAAATTCGGTAACTAAAGTTACACCTAAGTGTTCATGGAGTAGTTGTACCAAGTAAGGCCAAAGATGAGTATGGTGGTTATAAATTCTGTAACTAGAGTTACACCTAGGATTTCGTGGAGTAGTTGTACCAAGTAAGGCTAAAGATGAGTATGGTGGTTATCAATTCGGTAACTAGAGTTACACCTAAGTGTTCGAGGTGTAGTTGTACCAAGTAAGGCTAAAGATGAGTATGGTGGTTATAAATTCGGTAACTAGAGTTACACCTAGGTGTTCGTGGAGTTCTTGTACCAAAAAACGCTAAAGATGAGAATGGTCGTTATAAATTCGGTAACTATAGTTACACCTAGGTGTTCATGGAGTACTTGTACCAAGTAAGGCTAAAGATGGGTATGATGGTTATAAATTCGGTAAATATAGTTACACCTAGGTGTTTATGGAGTAGATGTACCAAGTAAGGCTAAAGAA
>NW_013776738.1:0-717 GCF_000517525.1 Limulus polyphemus
CAAAATAGAAGTAGTTAATTTCTGTTCGTCCTTAGTAAAATAGAAGAAAATAGTTAATTTCAGTTCGTCCTTAGTAAAATAGAAGAAATTAGTTAATTTCTGTTCGTTCTTAGTAAAATAGAAGAAAATAGTTGATTTCTGTTCGTCCTTAGTAAAATAGAAGAAAATAGTTAATTTCTGTTCGTCCTTAGTAAAATAGAAGAAGTAGTTAATTTCAGTTCGTCCTTAGTAAAATAGAAGAAATTAGTTAATTTCTGTTCGTTCTTAGTAAAATAGAAAATAGTTGATTTCTGTTCGACCTTAGTAAAATAGAAGAAAGTAGTTAATTTCTGTTCGTCCTTAGCAAAATAGAAGTAGTTAATTTCTGTTCGTCCTTAGTAAAATAGAAGAAAATAGTTAATTTCAGTTCGTCCTTAGTAAAATAGAAGAAAGTAGTTAATTTCAGTTCATTCTTAGTAAAATAGAAGAAAATAGTTAATTTCTGTTCGTCCTTAGTAAAATAGAAGAAAATAGTTAATTTCTGTTCGTCCTTAGTAAAATAGAAGAAGTAGTTACTTTCTGTTCGTCCTTAGTAAAATAGAAGAAAGTAGTTAATTTCAGTTCATTCTTAGTAAAATAGAAGAAATAGTTAATTTCTGTTCGTCCTTAGTAAAATAGAAGAAGTAGTTAATTTCTGTTCGTCCTTAGTAAAATAGAAGAAATAGTTAATTTCTGTTC
>NW_013776739.1:0-719 GCF_000517525.1 Limulus polyphemus
CCTTGAAAAATTGAGATTAGTCGACGAAGTTAAGAAACTGGCAAAAGAAACCAAAAAATTATAAAAGACTAGACAACGCTCGTGTCTTGTATTAACTAGGACACTTCAGGAAAATTCGTTTTACTTGATATACGTGTACGGTGTAAGTAGTTATAACTAGTTTTTATGTGACTTTCAATGCATTAGTTTTGCCAGTTTTAATCTTAAATTATTTGTAATAGAATAAAAGCTGAAGAATACGATGCGAAGAAGCAACGACTTGGTACAAGAAGGATAAAACGTATAATGAAATAAGAAAAGTCTGTACACTCGTTGAGTGTAGTATAAACCAAGAGAGTTACTGAACAAGTAACATTCCTATTTATATTTATAATTCCTCTTGAATACAAGTAATTGTCAGTTGACAAATAATGCAAGATGGAATCCTCAATAGCCGCGACACTTGAAATTCTTTTAGGTAGGATAAGAGTAAATTAATCTATGTGACCTTTTTTATATCATTTTTATTACCTGTATTTATGTGCGCTAGCAATACCAAGCATGGAGGGCGCGTATACCAGAGACGATTTTATTACTCATCAGGACCTCTACCAGCCTACCCTCAAATTGAAATTATTTTAGGCAAGATTAGAGTAAATTAATGTATGAGACCTTGGGCGTGATCAAATATATCGATCGAAAGGGTTTGACCTTCTGAATCCACAACTGTAATTATATCT
>NW_013776740.1:0-963 GCF_000517525.1 Limulus polyphemus
GTTTGTTTCTGAATTTTCGCGCAAAGCTACACGAGGGCTATCTGCGCTAGCCGTCCCTAATTTAGCAGTGTAAGACTAGAGGGAAGGCAAATAGTCATCACCACCCACCGCCAACTCTTTGGCTACGCTTTTACCAACGAATAGTGGGATTGACCGTCACATTGAAGACACAAGAAAACTTTGGGTTATGTTAAAGAGTGGGTTTTAGAAGACCCATGAATACTTAGGGTTATGTTCAAGAGAGGGTTTCAGAAGACACATGAACACTCTGTGTTATGTTAAAGAGATGGTTAAGGAAGACACTTGAAAATATGGGGTTATGCTAAAGAGTGGGTTTTAGAAGACCCATGAATACTTAGGGTTATGTTCAAGAAGGGTTTCAGAAGACACATGAACACTCTGTGTTATGTTAAAGAGATGGTTAAGGAAGACACTTGAAAATATGGGGTTATGCTAAAGAGAGGGTTTCAGAAGACACATGAACACTTTGGGTTATGTTCAAGAGATGGTTAAGGAAGACACTTGAAAATATGGGGTTATGTTAAAGAAAGGGTTTTGGAAAACACTTTAGATCATGTAAAAGAAATTCTGATGTAACGATAGTCTGATGATAACCTGATAGATATCGCAAATGGTTTTCTTGAGTTTCTATTTAGATCATTTAATATGTACTTTAAGCCTGTGATAATTTTCCTATTTATATCATGTAATATGTACTATTAGCCGGAGATAATGTTTCTATTTAGATCATCTTATATGTACTTTTAGCCTGTGATAATGTTCCTATTTAGATCATCTAATATGTACTTTTAGCCTGTGATAATGTTTCTATTTAGATCATGTAATAAATACTTTTAGCCTGTGATAATGTTCCTACTTAGATCATCTAATATGTACTTTTAGCCTGTTATAATGTTCCTATTAGATCATGTAGTATGCACATTTAGCCTATGATAATATTTC
>NW_013776741.1:0-913 GCF_000517525.1 Limulus polyphemus
ATATAGTAATAAAGTAAACTAATATGTTTATAATAGGGTACAGAGTATGAGCAAGCGTATTATCTATATAGTATCTCAACATTTTCACATCAAAACATTTCTATGCTAATAAAATAAATAGAATATGAATCTCAAATTTCCAACTGAATTTCTAAAAGCAATTTCAAGTTTAGACTTTTATCAATAGCTAGGTTTATAATTGCTAGGTTTTTCAAATAATTGACGTTTACAATCATTTATATCAAAACAATTTTTTCATGGCATTTCATAAGAGAATAGTTTTCTGTTTCTTCAACCTTTAACGTAAATTGTATAAATTTTTTGTTTTTGAAATGCTTAAATATAATTTACTTATTTAAAGCCTAATTATATATTTTTTATATCCTTAATAATTAAAACAATCATATTTTCTTTTGCACAATATATTACAGCAGTATCTTCATTAAATGTTAAGATATTTGCTTGGAATTTTAGCTTATGTAAATCATTTACAAATATAAATGATATATGCTCTAGAACAGATCTTTGTGGAATACTGTTGCGTCATCGATATCATGTAATTCTCACGCCCTCTACTTTCTAGAACTATCCTGTACTTTGGCGAATGCTCTAGTATTTACTAGATCAGGGTAGTCTGGTATATAAAAGAGGGTGACAACGTGACGGTAATGTAATGTGTGTGTAGATAGTGAGTAATTGAACTGCAGTCAGAGACAGGGTATTGTTGAAGTTAACGTTCGTTCGTTATAGTGCTTTTTTTAGCGCGAATATTGAAATTAAGTGTATCGTAAAGTTATATTCGGAAAGAATAAACCAGTTTTATTAAGTAAGGACTTGTGTCGCTAAATTTTCGTCGGAACGAAGTTACGGAAAGTTAATTAACAAACGGAGACGTAACAATATATATATATTT
>NW_013776742.1:0-5669 GCF_000517525.1 Limulus polyphemus
AAAAGAAGAAATTAAAAACTTACGAACAACCCAGTTCAGTACGAGGTTAGATACAACAACTCATTAAAGACTTACAACATATCTTGCCAATTCCATGTTAAATCAAAGAAGAGATTAAAAACTTACGAACAACCCCTGTCAGTACGAGGTTAGTTACAACAACACATTAAAGACTTACAACAACCCCTGCAAGTAATACGTTAGATACAAAAACACATTAAAGTCTTACAACAACCCGTGCCATTACCAGGTTAGTTACAACAAAACATTAAAGACATAGAACAACCCCTGCAAATACCAGGTTAGATACAACAACACATTAAAGACATACAAGTAACCCTGCAAATACTAGGTTAGATACAACAACACATTAAAGACTTACAACAACTACTGCCAGTGCCAGGGGTACTGGCAGGCGTTGTTCGTAAGTTTTTAATTTGTTGTTATATTTAACATGGAATTGGCAGGGATGGTTGTAAGTCTTTAATCTCTTGATGTATTTAACATAGAATTGTCAAGGTTTGTTATAAGTCTTTAATGTGTTGTTGTATCTAAAGGTTAGTTATAACAACACATTGAAGACTCACAACAACCCCTGCAAGTACCAGGCAAGAAACAACAACACATTAAAGACTTACAACAACTCATGTCAATTCCATGTTATATACAAAAAGAGATTAAAGACATACAACAATCCCTGCCAACTCCATTTTAAATACAACAACACATTAAAGAATTAGAACAACCCCAGCGAATTTCATGTTAAATATTATAATATATTAAAAACTTACAACAACCCCTGTCATTACCAGATTAGATACAACAAAACATTAAAGACTTACAAAAACCCTTGCCAATTCCATGTTAAATACAACAAGAGATTAAAAACTTACCAACAATCCTTGCAAGTATCAGGTTAGATACAAAAACAAATTGAAAACTTACAACCACCCCCGCCAATTTCATGTTAAATAAAGCAAGAGATTAGAGACTTACAACAACCCCTGCAGTTACTAGGTAAGATACATCAACACATTAAAGACTCACAACAACCCCTGCCAATTTTATGTTAATAACAAGAGATTAAAAACTTAAGAATAACGCCAGCCAGTAACAGGTTATTAACAACAATTTGTTAAAGACTTAAAACAACCCCTACAAGTACTAGGCTAGATAAACAACACATTAAAGACTTACAACATCACCTGCCAGTACCAGGTTAGATACAACAAGAGATTAAAGATTTACAAGAATCCTTTCAAGTACCAGGTTAGATACAAAAACACATTAAAGACTTTCAACAACCCCTACAAGTACTAGGTTAGATACAACAACATATATAAGACTTACAACATCCCCTGCCAGTACCAGGTTAGATACAACAAATTATTAAATACTTACAACAACCCTTGCCAATTATATGTTAAATAGAACAAGAGATTTAAAACTTACGAACATCCCCTGCCAGTACCAGGTTAGTTATATAACACATTAAAGACTCCCAACAACCCCTGCAAGTACTAGGTTAGATACAACAACACATTAAAGACTTACAACAACCGCAGCCATTACCAGGATAAATAGAACAAGACAGTAAAGACTTACAACAACCATTGCCAATTCCATGTTAAATAGAAGAAGATACTAAACATTAATGAACAACCCCTGTCAGTACGAGATTAGTTACAACAAGACATTAAAAACTTACGAACAAGCCCTGTCAGTACGAGGTTAGTTACAACAACACATTAAAGACTTAGAACAACCCCTGCAAGTAATATGTTAGATACAACAACACATTAAAGACTTACAACAACCCCTACAAGTACTAGGTTAGATACAACAACGCATTAAAGACTTACACAAAACCTTGCCAATTCCATGTTAAACTAAACAAGAGATTAAAAACTTACAACAACCACTGAGGAACTAGGTTAGATACAACAACGCATTAAAGACTTACAACAACCCCTACGAGTACTAGGATAGATACAACAACGCATTATAGACTTACAACAAACCTTGCCAATTCCATGGTAAATACAACAACAGATAAAAATTTACAAACAACCCCTGCCCGTACCAGGTTAGATACAAAAACAAATTAAACACTGACAACAAACTCTGCCAATTCTATGTTAAATACAACAAGATATTAAAAACTTACGAACAAACCCTGCCAGTACCAGGTTAGATACAACAAATGATTAAAGAATTACAACGACCCCTGCTATTACCAGGTTAGATACAAAAACACATTAAACAGTGACAACAACCACTGCCAATTCCATATTAAATACAAGAAGTGATTAAAAACTTACGAACAACGCCTGCTAGTACCAAGTTAGTTATATAACATATTAAAGACTCTCAACAACCCCTGCAAGTACTAGGTTAGATACAAAAACACATTGAAGAGTTACAACAACCCCTGTCAATTCCATTTCAATACAACAACACATTAAAGAATTACAACAACCCCTGCCAATATCATGTTAAATACAACAAGTGATTAAAGACTTACAACAAACCTGCTATTACCAGGTTAGATACAACAACACCAGGGGTTGTTGTAAGTCACTAATGTGTTGTTGTGACTAAGCTGGTACTTACATGGGTTGTTAATAAGTTTTTAACCTCTTCTTATATTTAACATGGAATTGACAATGGTTGTTGTAAGTCTTTTCAATGTTGTTGTATATAACCTGGATATGGCAGGGGTTGTTATAAGTCTTTAATCTCCAGTTCTATTTAACAAAGACTTTTCAGGGGTTGTGGAAAGTCTTTAATGTGTTGTTATATCTAATCAAGTACTGGCAAGGGTGGTTGAGAGTCTTTAATTAGTTTTTATAACTAACTTGCTATTGGCAGTCGTTGTTCGTAAAATTTTAATTTTTTGTAGTATTTAACATGGAATTGGCAAGGATTGTTGTAAGTCTTTAATGTCAGGGGGTGTTGTAAGTCTTTAATGTGTTGTTGTATCTAACCTAGTACTTGTAGGGGTTGTTGTAAGTCTATAATAAGTTGTTGTAACTAACCTGTTAGTGGCAGGCGTTATTCGTAAGTTTTTAATCTTCTGTTCTCCTTAAGATAGAATTGGCATAGGTTGTTGTAAGGCTTTAATGTGTTGTTATATATAACTTAGTACTTGCAGGGGTTGTTGTAAGTCTTTAATGTTTTGTGGTATCTAACCTGGTAATGGCAGGGTTTCTTGTATGTATCTAATGTGTTGTTGTAACTAACCTTTTACCGGTAGGGTTTGTTCGTAAGTTTTTAATCTCTTGATGGATTTAACATGGATTTGTCTGGGGTTGTTTTCAGTCTTTAATGTGTTTTTGTATCTAACCTGGTAATGGCAGGGGTTGTTGTAAGACTTTGATCTCTTGTTGTATTTAACTTAGAATTGGCAAGGTTTCTTGAAATTCTTTAATGTGTTGTTTTATCTAACCTTTTACTGTCAGGGGTTTTTCGTAAGTTTTTAATATATTGTTGTATTTAACACAGAATTGACAAGGTTTGTTATAAGTATATAATGTGTTGTTGTATCTAACCTCGTACTGGCAGAGTTTATTCGTAAGTTTTAATATTTTGTTGTAATTAAGATGGAACTGTTAGGGGCTGTTGTAAGTCTTTAACGTGTTGTTGTATCCAACCTAGTACTTGAGTACCAGTAGTAATATCCAACATACTCATCTTTAGCCTTACTTGATACAACTACTCCATGAACACTTAGGTGTAACTCTAGTTACGGAATTTATAACCACCATACTCATCTTTAGCCTTACTTAAAACAAATACTCCATGTACACCTAGGTGTAACTCTAGTTACAGAATTTATAACCACTATACTCGTCTTTAGCCTTACTTGGTACAACTTCTCAATGAACACTTAGGTGTAACTCTAGTTACAGAAATTATAACCACCATACTCATCTTTAGCCTTACTTGGTACAACTACTCCATGAACACCTAGGTGTAACTATATGCTAAAGATGAGTATGGTGGTTATAAATTCGGTAACTAGAGTTACACCTAGGTGTTCATGGAGTTGATTCAGTAACTATAGTTACACATAGGTGTTGATGGAGTAGTTGTACCAAGGTGTAACCCATACTCATCTTTAGCGTTATTTGGTACAACAACTCCACGAACACTTGGTGGTTATAAATTCGGTAACTAGAGCTACACCTATACTCATCTTTAGCCTTACTTGTAACAACTACTCCAGGAACACCTAGGTGTAACTCTAGATAATGAATTTATAACCACCATACCCATCTTTAGCCTTACTTGGTACAACTACTCCATAAACACCTAGGTTTAACTCTAGTTACCGAATTTGTAACCACCATACTCATCCTTAGCATTATTTGGTACACAAACTCCACGAACACCTAGGTGTAACTCTAGTTCAAAATTTATAACCACCATACTCATCTTTAGAATTACTTGGTACAACTACGCCATGAACACCTAGGTGTAACTCTAGTTACAGTATTTATAACCACCATACTCATCTGTAGCCTTATTTGGTACAACTACTCCATCAACACCTAGGTGTAACTTTAGTTACCGAATTTATAACCATCATACTCATACTTAGCATTATTTGGTACACCAACTCCACGAACATCTAGGTGTAACTCTAGTTACCGAATTTATAACCACCATACTCATCGTTAGCGTTATCTGGTACAACAACTCCACGAATACCTAGGTGTAACTCTAGTTACATAATTTGTAACCAACATACTCATCATTAGCGTTATTTCGTACAAAAACTCCACGAACACCTAGGTGTAACTCTAGTTACCGAATTTATAACCAATATACTCATCGTTAGCGTTACTTGGTACAACAACTAGACGAACACCTAGGTGTAACTCTAGTTACCGAATTTGTAACAAATAAATTCGGTAACTAGAGTTACACCTAGGTACTCGTGGAGTTCTTGTACCAAATAACGCTACAGATGAGTATGGGGGTTATTAATTCGGTAACTAGAGTTACACCTATGTGTTCATGGAGTAGTTGTACTACGTTAAGGCTAAAGATGAGTATGGTGGTTATAAATTCGGTAACTAGAGTAACACCTAGGTGTTCATGGAGTAGTTGTACCAAGTAATGATAAATATGAATATGGTGGTAATAAATTCGGTAACTAGAGTTACACCTAAGTGTTAATGGAGTAGTTTTACCAAATAACGCTACAGATGAATATGGTGGTTATAAATTCGGTAACTAGAGTAACACCTATGTGTTTATGGAGTAGTTGTACCAAGTAAGGCTAAAGATGAGTATGGTGGTTATAAATTCGGTAATTAGAATTACAACTAGGTGTTCATGTAGTAGTTGAGCCAAGTAAAGCTAAAGATGAGTATGGTGGTTATAAATTCGGTAACTAGAGTTACACTTAGGTATTCGTGGAGTTGTTGTACCAAATAACGCTACAGATGAGTATGGCCAAGTAAGGCTAAATATGAATATGGTGGTTGTAGGAGTAGTTATGAACACTTAGGTGTAACTCTGGTTACAGAATTTATAACCGCCCTACTCATCTTTAGCCTTACTTGGTACAACTACTCCATGAACACTTAGGTGTATAACTCTAGTTACCGAATTTATAACCACCATATTCATATTTATACTTACTTGGTACAAGTACTCCA
>NW_013776743.1:0-719 GCF_000517525.1 Limulus polyphemus
TAGACAGAGAAAAAATTATCCAACTTTTATAAACAGACCAAGCCTGTTGTATGCAGTTACACTCACGTTGCTATTATATGCCATATGTTTCATATCTGCAAAATGTTTCAAAGTTGTACATAACCTTTCCTGTTTCAAAGAATATCTACATGTTTATTATCTCGAACATCTGTTGAACATGAATGTGAAAAACTTTACGCAGAAACTCATTAGAAAATTACAAAATTTTCAGAGAATGATGGTGCTTAGCTAAAAAATAGAGTTTTTATTTTACTGTGCAGATATTATGGCTGCAACTCTTTTGTAACACAGAAAAATAATATATCAAAGTAAAAGTCTTGAGATTTTGTACTTATTTCTTGTATTTGGATAGATGATGTAGATGAACAGGATGTACTCAACTGCGAACGACACCAATCTCGCCCTCAGGCAGTCACATGTGATCTGGGCCAGAACAGTTGTTTCTGCTACTAGAAACAAGTACACTACGTGAGACATTACTATTCAAGCTGCGTGTTTGACGTATTAGGTATATGTAACTGTAGTCAAATAAACATTTTATTTTCCTTTTCCTAAATACTGATACTGGTCTGTTGATGTGTGTGTGGCGATGCTTTGTGGGAAGTACTTGCAATGCTTGAAGTAGAACCTAGTTTCAAGTAAATCCAGCACTTCAGCTCGGATCGAATTTTTTGTGGCTGTCGACTGGAGTAATCTAC
>NW_013776744.1:0-719 GCF_000517525.1 Limulus polyphemus
GGTTGCCAGTGGATCTGTTAACAGGACGCCCACCTTATGAAGAGTTGCCTGAAAATATGTCAGAGTTTGTGAAAGTGTTATCGGAAAGGATGGATGATATTCACCATCAAGTGCGTTCAAACTTGAAAACGTCTGCTGATTCGATGAAGTTATCTGATGATAAGAGATCTACTGAAGTTAGTTTTGTACCAGGAGACAAGGTGTGGTTGTATAATCACAGGAAGACCAAAGGGAAGGCTTCTAAGTTGTCTTATCCATGGGAAGGCCCCTATGACATAGTGGATCGTCTCTCAGACGTGACTTCCGGATAAAATGTGGTCGGCGAGGTAAGCGAAAAGTGGTGCATGCCAACAAGCTTTGGCGTTATCACGATCCAGGATATTTCAGTTGGGATAAAGTGAACAACAGAACAAAGGACGCTGCTGAAGACGTGTCACCTAAAAAAGCCACTGTCGAAGAAGAAACTCGACTCAGTTTTGAGAAGGGAAATGGTGAAGCCCTTGATGAAGCTACTACCACTGATGTGACTGTTACCAATGACAGGACGTTTCCTTATGAACCCCACATGAAGCAGAAGCCGACGAGACGGAGACCAGTACGGAAGAGGATACGTCCCGTAAAATTAAAATACTTTGTTGAATTGTAATTTTGTGTTTGTAATTCTGTACATTTTAATTAAGTTATTGTTAATTGTTATTGGTTTATTGTAAAGTGGCTAT
>NW_013776745.1:0-719 GCF_000517525.1 Limulus polyphemus
TAATGGCAGCTCGAACAGCAAAATAAACAAGAGAAATTACAGCAGTTGTTGGAGGAAAAAGAAAAGAAACAAGAAGAAAGATTACAGCAGTGGCAAGAAAACCTACAACAATGGCAGCTCGAACAGCAAAACAAACAAGAGAGATTACAACAGTTGTTGGAGGAAAAAGAAAATAAACAAGAAGAAAGATTACAGCAGTGGCAACGGGAACAAGAAAGGAAACAAGAACTACAAATGGAAAACATTAGTAAATTTAAAAGCAAATTATATACGTTAAAGAACGATTTGTTGTGTGTTACACAAGGAGGATACATTGACCATCGACTAAATCAGCCCCAGACAATGGCAAGCCCCTTACAGAGCCCGCAGCTAAACCCTAATGCTGACATATTCAGTTCCGTTAGAAGTCACATCCCAGATATGAATGTCAGTAATAGGAGTGATCCAGTGCGAAGGAAGCCACAGGAATTCGATGGGAAGGCACCGTGAGACGCATATAGAGCACAATTCGAGCTACTGGCAGAGATGAATGGATGGACAGAGGAACAGAAAGCTGTATATCTGGCAACGAGCTTGAAGGGACAACCACTGGAAATACTTGGACAGTTGACAGCAGCCGACAGACACAACTATAGAGCTCTGGTAGAGGCTCTGGAACTCAGGTACGGAACCCAAAACCAGTCAGAAGTCTACAGGGCCAGGTTCAGGACGAGAGTCCA
>NW_013776746.1:0-1241 GCF_000517525.1 Limulus polyphemus
AAAAAAATGCAAGATGAAACCAAGACAGAGATGAGAAAAAGAGAGGAAGTCATAAAAATATTCAACTTTTATAAACAGACCAAAGCTCTATGTGGTATCCCACTTACATTGCTCTTCTATAGTATATGTTTCATATCTGCAAAATGTTTTTTAAGTTGTACGCGATATTCTCAGTTTCAAATTATAAGTATATATTTTTGACATCGTGACATCTGGTCAACTTAGATGTGACAACCTATATGCAGATACTGACTAGGAATCTTCAAAAGTTAACTGAATAAAGATATACTTCATACTAGTTGTGGAAAATGTAGAAATTAGTGGGTGTAAGAACTACGAGTTATCCACTTGCATTATAAATATTGTAGTTTGGATGACTAAAACTTATGAGAATGAAGGTGAAAAATATAAGCTGGTATTTACTGTGGAAATATAATATCCGTAACTCTTTAACAATATAGCAAACTGCATATCTTTATTCAGGTATATCAAGGTAAAAGTTTTAACTTTTTTACCCGTTGCCAGTGTTTGGTTAGATAATGTACATGAACAGAATACACGGAACGACGCTAATGTTCAGGACCTGTACAACTGTTTCTGCTTTTGCTAGCGACTTGTACACGAGATGAGTCATTAATCCTTTTGTCTTGTTGTTTGAAGATTGGATACACGCAGTTGTAGTCGTATAGAAATATCATTATCTCTTTCCAGATTACTGGGACTGTTTTGTTGATGTCTGTGACGATTCTCTTTGTGAAGTACTGGTAAGGCTTAAAGTAAAGCATAGTTTCAAATAAAGATAGCACCTTAATTCGAAATTGAATTTTTGTGATTAACGAATGAAATCGTCTGAAACCGTTTAGTGTTTAGTTGATCATAAATATGTAGAGAATCTGGCAAAACTAAAACAAGATTCAGATATTTCCTTTCGTTACTTAATTAATAAATTAACTTTCTTTCCATGTGAACTCTTGTCTAGTTTGACTTAATACTGTATTGCTTGGAAGAGCGATACAAATAAAGTCTGCATCATATAGTGTGGAATTTAAGAAGTTTGTTTGGTTTACATGTGTAGTCCTTTACTCACCATTAATAACCTAAAATTCTTTAGGTATTTGGTTATCCAAAGTCTTAAATATTTTAGGTCATTAGTGGTGAGTAATAGGCAATACTTTTAAACTAAGCAAATGATATATTTATTTTATTTTGTTAATGTTATTTTAACGCACAGCTAAAGAATA
>NW_013776747.1:0-719 GCF_000517525.1 Limulus polyphemus
ATGATACGTAAATCATCCATACATGACTTTCAATGTTAAAATTTGATGATACACTTAATTTTTCGGATACTGAACATAAGAAAGCTATAAGCTGGGTGTTTTATTGAATAACGATCTTTAGAAGAAATTAAAATATTATTGACAAACCAGATAAACAACTAGATTGACAAACAAAATTAAAAACACTGACTTAAGTAGAGTAAAAATGTTAACTTTTGACGGTGAAGCCTTATCTACCAACGTACCAGTTGAAGAAACCATAGAATTGTCAGTACATACAACCAGAAGTCTGTGTTTCTTGGTACAGGTTCATCAACTTTAAAAGTCAACTCGTTACAACAATATAGCGTAGAGCGACACTGTAAGCACAAGTACCTCACATTTAAAGCAATTTGGTTGAATTGTAAAGAAATTGATATATTATATGTTCTAACCCCCTCAGTGGCACAGCGGTATGTCTGCGGACTTACAACGCTAGAAACCGGGTTTCGATACCCGTGGTGGGCAGAGCACAGATAGCCCTTGTGTAGCTTTGTGCATAATTAAAAACAAACAAACAAACAATATGTTCTAAGTAGATATATACAGGATACTAATCACACTTCGTATGAACAATATGTATATGTTTATCCATTAATGTGTCAAAGCAGATGCGAGTTGCAGCATCACGAGAAACATTTACTACCCATATAACTGTTTGTTTTGTTGTAGTTAATCAT
>NW_013776748.1:0-719 GCF_000517525.1 Limulus polyphemus
GGCCAATTGTGGATCGGAATAAACCTGTAAATACAACATCAACTTATCATAGCCAATTGTGGATCGGAATAAACCTGTAAATACAACATCAATTTATCGTAGCTAATGTGTAGGAGTTTGGTTTGTTTCGAATTTCGCGCAAAGCTACACGAGAGTTATCTTCGCTAGCCGTACCCAATTTAGCAGTGAAAGACTAGAAGGAAGGTAGCTAGTCATCACCACCCACCGCCATCTCTTTTTACCGACGAATAGTGGGATTGACCGTCACGCTAATATTGAATACTTTATTAACATGTAGTGTAAGACGTTAGGGACTGCTATTGTAAGGCGAGTAGCTTTACCAACTTCTTATTCTTGATATAACGTGTGTGTGTGTTTCGAGTTAGTTACTTCTTAAAACTTCTCAAATTCAACTCCACAATGAGTGAGTTTTGAACTTCGTTAAGTTTGAACGAGAATATTAACTACATTTGTATTATAGTATTGCATATGCGGTTATTTTAGCATTCCCTCATATTCGTTCTTTTTTTCTGTTTATTTGACAGGTACACACAACCCACCCGCCATCTTTAAAAGGAAGACGATGTTATCGTACCAGTTATTGGGCAGTCCGAGTTCTTTACCAGATAAAACTTCATTGAAATATGTTAGTGAATGCGCAAACTGAACTAATTATACTTATAGCAGTTACTGAACTAATTATACTTACAGCAGTTACT
>NW_013776749.1:0-719 GCF_000517525.1 Limulus polyphemus
GACAGAAGATTTAACAATACTGTGTACTGTAAATAAGAAGACACAAGATTTAACAATACTTTGTTCTGTCAATAAGAATACACAAGATTTAACGATACTGTGTACTGTCAATAAGAAGACACAAGATTTAACGATACTGTGTACTTTCAATAAGGAGACACAAGATTTAACGATACTGTGTTCTGTCAATAAGAAGACACAAGATTTATAAATACTGTGTACTATCAATAAGAACACACAAGATTTAACAATACTGTGTAATGTCAATAAGAAGACACAATATTCAACGATAATGTGTACTGTCAGTAAGAAAATACAAGATTTAACAATAATGTGTCCTGTCAATAAGAAGACACAAGATTTAACAATACTGTGTAATGTCAATAAGAAGACACAAGATTTAACGATACTGTGTACTGTCAATAAGAAGACACACGATTTAACAATACTGTGAATAATCAATAAAAAGACACAAGATTTAACGATACTGTGTACTGTCAATAAGAAGACACAAGATTTAAAGAAATTGTTTACTGTCAATAAGAAGACACAAGAATTAACGATACTGTGTACTGTCAATAAGAAGACACAAGATATAACGATACTGTGTACTGTCAATAAGAAAACACAAGGTTTAACAATAATGTGTCCTGTTTATAAGAAACACAAGATTTAACGATACTGTGTACTGTCAACAAGAAGACACAAGATTTAACGAC
>NW_013776750.1:0-746 GCF_000517525.1 Limulus polyphemus
AAAGCGGGCGGGCAGTTTTTTCACATCTTTCCTATCTGTCAGGCAAAGTAATTTTCATCTTAACATTAAAAATACTTTTGTGCATCAGAAAATTTCGAACTTTTATATGCGAATTTTTTATAATGTCCAAATAGTTGGCAAACGTTTAAAAAGAGAAAACTTAACATTTTACATATTGTCTTCAGTAATTAATTTCTGTTCGGGTCCGGAAAATTTGAACGATCTAGCAACCACCATAAAAAATTATGAAATAAACATAAATTATACATCTTTCATTCTGCAATGAACACAAAGGGATTTAACTTGATAGTTATTGGACGAGCATCAGGACGTGTTTGTTGTGCAAATATAAGGTAGTGTCAGTACTTACTTCTATTGTGTTTTAAGTAAAGGTTCTTAATAATAGTTCAGTACAGTTTCCATATATTGAGAGATAACTGAACTTCCAAGTAGTTTTTTCTTAATTTTTTCTCAATCTTTTGAGAAATAACTGAACTTCCCAGTATTTTCCTTTTTATTTCTTTCTCCATATATTGAGATATAACTGACTTCAAAGTATTTTTTCTTAACTTTTTTAACCTATTGAGATATAACTGAACTTCGAGGTATTTTTTCTTAATTTTTTCTCCATCTATTCAGAAATAACTGAACTTCCAAGTATATTTTCTAAATTTTTCTCAATCTAGTGAGACAACTGAACTTCAAAGTATTTTTTCTTAATTTTTTCTCCATCTATTCAGAAATAA
>NW_013776751.1:0-895 GCF_000517525.1 Limulus polyphemus
AATCCATAGCTATAGTTCGTGTCCAGGTGTCTCCCTGGGTTTTTAGCTTCTTAGCCTCTATATTGCCAAGAGAGATATTTAGGTCTTGTTTAGCCTCAGTGATGTCTGGCATCACAGATGGGCCATATCTGTCCAAAATGTAATGGAAATATTATTTCCATCATTTTATCTTCTCCTTCTCACTTTATATAGATATCCAATATGTCATTCACACAGACGTGCCCTGATTGGTTCCATAGCCTCCCTTCAGCTTTTTCGTGATCAGGTACAATGTCATTGTACTCTCGTTTGTCGTGTCTTAAGCTGCTTTTAACACATTTATCTTGTTTTTCTGTGTTCTTGTCTGATTCTTTCGAATAGTCGTGGTGATTTAGTGTAAAGAAGGCATTTCTTGAAGTGTTTTATTTCTACTATTATGTTTCAAGTCTGTTATGATATCCATTTTTTCTTTCTATTCTTAATTTTTTCTTATTCTTTTCTTAATTTCCTATTAAGGAACTAAAAAAAGTTTTCTCAGATTCCAATAATTATATATTATTTTGGTAGTTTAGACTATCGACGTTGACATGTATAAATAAATGTATTTGCTTTCAAAATTAACTTTGACAGAGAGTGTATCTATATAGCTAATAAAGGAAATGACTTATGTCTCGTAAAACTTATTTGTTTTTTGAAATAACTTATGTAGATCATGAGCTATGTTACAGAATGATTTTAGACAACATCGATAGTAACAACATAGTTCAAGAAATACTCTTACTTCACTCAAGTTCTTTGATGTAGGCCAATAATGAATAGATTCAGTCTAAGATGGTTCTTTGGGTACTACCTCTCCGCTGAAAATGTGTTCCAGGAAACTCATCTACTGACAGGACAATTAACGCTACTTAGGATA
>NW_013776752.1:0-929 GCF_000517525.1 Limulus polyphemus
CTGTTTTTAGAACGGCTTCCACTTATTTGCAACTGATCATTTCCTTTGTGGTTGTAGCAGAGGTGAGCTCCTGCTGTAAATTTTCTGGCACTTTCAGTGCTCTCTTTAGTACTCTTAAACTTTATATTAACACAAATTGTTTTAAAACAGCTTCCACTTACTTGCAACTGATCATTTCCTTTGTGGTAGTAGCAGAGGTGAGCTCCTGCTGTACTTAAAGTTCCACTGAGAACACAATTCTCACCTGAGAAAAAATGAATTCAATAGATTTAACGTGGTTGCATGAAAAACTTTCAAAATATTTTAAGAACGTATTAGGCAAACTGACTGTTTTAGATTTTCATTGAAGACAATAATAAATTGGAAACAAGTTTAAGGAATGATATCTAAAACAACTTTTCAGATGAAAAGGCAAAAAAGAAGTAAAACTTACATGCAAAATACATAGTGGGAAGGGTGAGATACATATATATCTTACTATATTTCTACAGTAAACTGTACATTGAGACTAGTGTCAAAATGCACTGTTTCATTTCAAAAGTAAAACATTTTTATTGAATTAGGAAATTACAAAACTCAAAATCAAAACAACACAAATCAGCTACACAATATATAAACAGCTATATAAACAATTCTCATCTTTCTTACCTCAAGTAATTCATACATTGAGCTATATACACATTTATCATCTTTCTTACTACACAGTAATTCATACATCCAGCTATATACACAATTATCATCTTTCTTACAGCACAGTAATTACTACATCCAGCTATATACACAATTATCATCTTTCTTACAGCACAGTAATTCATACATCCAGCTATATAAACAATTATCATCTTTCTTACTACACAGTTATTCACACATCCAGCTATTTACACAATTATCATCTTTCTTACCTCACAAGTAATTCATACATCCAGCTA
>NW_013776753.1:0-717 GCF_000517525.1 Limulus polyphemus
ACACCACTTTAAAAGCTTCCAGATCCCTCACTGCCATACATACTGGATTGTGATGCTAGTAATGTCGGAATTGGAGGAGTGTTGTCTCAGAAAGTGGGCGAAAATGAACATGTGGTGGCCTACTTCAGTAGGGTGTTAAGTAGACCAGAGAGGAACTACTGTGTAACATGGAGGAACTCCTTGCTATACTAAAGAGTCTGACATATTTCCACCCTTACCTCTATGGTGCAAGGTTTACCATCAGGACAGACCATGCTGCGTTACACTGGTTAAGATCATTAAAGAACCCAGAGGGACAACTAGCACATTGGATTGTAAAAATAGACCAGTATAATTATAATATTGAATATAGAGAAGGAAAATCCCATGGTAATGCTGATGGACTGAGCCAAAGACCCTGCAAAAATGACTGCAGACATTTCAGCAAAAGAGAGGTTGAACTAACCAGGTGCCATCAAGCTGAAGTCAAGCCGATTGAAAGAGTTGATGATGGTGAAGTGGAACCAAATATAGACATCAAAGCAGAACAGGAGAAAGACCAAGATTTGAAGCCAGTGATTGATTTTCTAAAAGCAAGTGTTTTGCGCCCTGCTTGGGAGAAGGTGTCTAGTCTAAGCCCTGTGACAAAGAACTATTGGGCACAATGGGACCAGTTGAAACTTGAAAATGGTATTCTTGTCCGGAGATGGGAAACTACAGATGGGAAAGTAATGACTT
>NW_013776754.1:0-719 GCF_000517525.1 Limulus polyphemus
CCATATGACTCAGATATTAGTCGCCCTTAAATTTGAGCTACTGACTAGAGAATATGTAGCCAGCCAGCAGCATCCGCCGCCTACACGTTTAGTTCTTAACCGAATAGCGTCATTGAATGTCACTCTTATAACGCACCTACAGCTGAAAGTGCCAAGAGTCTTCAACGTCATCACGTCTTGAAATCTGGACTCTTTGATCAGTAATCTGGACTCTTTGATCAATAATCTGGACTATTTGATCAGTAATCTGGCCTACTAACCATTAGGTCCCCCCTAAAAGGGAATCTAGATGACAGAGGCCTACTTTATTCCACTTTATTTCCACTAAAGATTAGCTGGAAATTACTAGTGCACGTCACACTGTCTTTCGCTACGTCGAAAACCAGAGTCTTCGTATTGCTCAATAAAAATATACGACACACATCGGTTTCAGTCGAGTCAACTATGGAAACATAAGACTTTTCGAAATGAAACAGAAATGTGACTGATATCGAATCCAACGTCATATCAATATCGATTAGCATTACTGAAACAGGAGGTTCGTAAAGAATGTTTTGTCAGTTGACATAACGGATACATGTCACGTAATCTTAACAAAAGAACTACGAAATTGTCTGTAAATAAAAGATTATAGTGAAAGTTAGGACTGGGAGCACTTTGTTACTGGTGCTGTACAGTAAAAGTTAGGACTGGGAGCACTTTGTTACTGGTGCTGTACA
>NW_013776755.1:0-719 GCF_000517525.1 Limulus polyphemus
TGAAAACGGTTTTCCTCTTCATAAGGAGAATAAGTCACAATTTCTCGGTACATCAAAGAATCTATTTCCATTCTCAAGACATGAATTTCCTTTATTTTTCGGAAATTAAAATCAGCGGTATAGGTATTCGAAAACTATTGTAAAAAAGTCACCTGATATTTCGCTCGAACATTATTAAATATCTAAGCTTTGCAAAAGATCACAAAAGTTAAAAGAACGAATGTGAAAAAATGTAACGCTATACGATAATAGCGGTGTTTGATGAACTTCACAGAGGGGTAATCTAGCGCAGCCTGCAATAAGACGCAATAAAGAAAAGGCAGCTAATGAACAATACTAACTCTAGGGATACTTTTCCCAACGAAAACTGGGATTAAACGTGACATTATAACGCTCTATAGACTAATAAAGCGAGCATGTTCGGTAACTAGATTCGAACCTGCGACATGTATATTGTGAGTCGACCACCCTAATCACCGGTCCTTGTCACGTTCAATAGTGCTGATTAGAAGTGTTTGAACAGAGCTCCGGTTGAAAGTGATGAAGGAAAAGTTAATTGTTAGTTGAAATTGTGACAAGAACTACAACATTTGGAAGATATGTTGATGATCCAGTTGTTTCTTTTACAGACGAAAATGTGGTAATGAAAAGTGTAGAAAATATAGTTCATTGAAATTGGTGGCAGGGATTGTTTGTTTGTTTGTTTGCTTTTTGAATTT
>NW_013776756.1:0-719 GCF_000517525.1 Limulus polyphemus
TTTGTCTGGTAGAGCAACCTTGAGGTTATTGTAAATACAAGAAACATCTGTGTCATTGTCATGATATAAAAAACTGTTTGGTTTAATTATTAGTGATTAATTTATATTTGTGAGTGAATACTTTATTATTATTAAGTTTTGTTATAATAAGAGTTAAAATCAGGTGATTGTAGAAGGATTTGTTAACAACTAATTGGTGTCAAGAATATAGAAAGTGGCCAGATAACTATGTAACAAAGATATAACTAGCATGAGATGAGCAGGAAGCAGCAGACAGACAACAATAGACAGATAAAAGCAAAGAGAATATAGTTGGTGTGAAGTTAAGTAAAGTAAAAGTGATAGGCCCAACGACTGACATAGGCCTAACGTTTAATATGTTAGTGAAACTAACAGTATAAAAAAAGATAAGAAGGATAATTTTATTCCGTCAAAGCGAATTTTCTAAAGTAATTGAATCAGCTTGGGTACACTTTGACAAAAGGAACAGAGGATCTTCAGAAGAAAAAAGACCAAACGATTATGGTAACTTGAGCAACAACTGTAAGTGAATGACACACAGAATACTAGTACAATAGTAATAGAGGAAATAGTTCAGCCTTTCAACTGAAATTCTAAAGTAATTGAGTAGGCCTAAGTGGACTTTTGACTATAAGAAGAGAATAATTTATAAATAGTGTTTATGATATGCTTGTAATCTCTATAGTGTGAAGACTTTG
>NW_013776757.1:0-720 GCF_000517525.1 Limulus polyphemus
TATTCTCCAGCACCTGAAGCTTACTCATGTAATGATTACCATCCCAAAAGATTGATGGGAGCATTTTGTGTTATTTCCCATGTCTCAAATGAAGAACCTTTTGCTTAACCTTGAGCCTGCCCCATTAACATAATTGGTGTATGTTCATGTTCCTTTGAGTTTTAATTCTATTGTTCACAGCTTGTCTAATTATTATTAATTTTTTATTAAAGAGCTACCTACACAGATCAGAATTAAAAATCAACCCATAATTAACATAGCTAACTTACCACTATTACTTACAAGTTATAATAACTAGGCAGAACATACAGAAGTAGAACACAAGTTCATTTCCATACAAACACACAATTTGACAAGCATTGTTAATGAACTGCACCTATCTAGGGAGATTTTTTGTTTTTGACAACGTTTGGAGCTGCTAGTGTCACTGCGTTGTTCTAGTAGTAGTACAGCTAGTTACTAAGCACAGATCATCATCAGGTCGACCTAAAGATCTGTGCTAGCAGCTCAAAATGTCACCCAAAAAACATCCTAGACAGATGTAGTCCATTCACAATGCTATTCAAATATACTTGTCTCTGTCTAAACTTTCTCTAATTTCTAAAGCAAAAAACACACTCTGACACAGTACTATTCTTACTTCACATACAATATAAAACATTCAAAAATAATAATCATTTACGTTGTATTATAGCTTATAAGGTTATATATTTTGGTCCC
>NW_013776758.1:0-2229 GCF_000517525.1 Limulus polyphemus
CATTGTATAACATTAGAAGAAACTGAGTTTTGTTTTTTTATGTTTTAATGGGTCTTCTTCAGGTTGTATAATAGTAGAGGATCCTCACTGTTGTTTTTATGTTTTAATGGTTCTTTTCAAGTTGTATAATAGTAGAAGAACCTAACTATTGTTTTTTATGTTTTTCTGGTTCTTCTTCACGTTGCTTAATAGTAGAGTAACCAAACTGTAGTTTTTATGTTTTAATAGTGTTTCTTCACGTTGAATAATAGTAGAGAAATCAAACTGTTCTTTTTATGTTTTAATGGTTCTTCTTCACGTTGTAAAATTTTAGAGGAACTTAACTGTTGTTTTTTATTTTTTACTGGTTCGTATTTACGTTGTATAATAGTAGAGAACCTAATTTTTGTTTTTTATGTTTTAATGGTTCTTCTTCACGTTGTATAATAGTAGAGTAATCTAACTGTTGTTTTTTATGTTTTTCTGGTTGTTCCTCACGTTGTGTAATAGTATAGAAACCTAACTGTTGTTTTTTATGTTTTAATGGTTCTTCTTTACGTTTTATAACAGTAGAGGAACCCAACTGTTCTTTTTACGTTTTACTGGTTTTTCTTCACCTTGTATAATAGTAGCGGAACCTAACTGTTGTTTTTTATGTTTTACTGGTTGTTCTTCACGTTGTATAATACTAGAGGATCCTAACAGTTTTTTGTTGTTTTAATAGTTTCTCTTCACGTTGTATAATAGTAGAGGAACCAAACTGTTGTTTTTATGTTTTAATGGTTCTTCTTCACGTTGTATAATAGTAGAGAAACCTACCTATTGTTATTTATGTTTTAATTGTTCTTCTTCACGTTGTATGTTATTAGAGGAATATAACAGTTGCTTTACTGGTTGTATCTTAACGTTGTATAATAGTAGATGTTTTACTGGTTCTTCTTATTGTTGTAACAAAGTAGAGGAACCTAACTGTTTTTTTTGTTTTTCTGGTTGTTCTTGACGTTGTATAATAGGATGAAACTGACTGTTGTTTTTTTATGTTTTAATGGTTCTTCTTTACGTTGTATAATAGTAGAGGAACTTAACTGTTGTTTTTATGTTTTAATAGTTTTTCTTCACGTTGTTTAATAGTAGGGGAAATGAACTGTTGTTTTTATGTTTTAATAGTTTTTTTCACGTTGTATAATAGTAGAGGATCCTAACTGTTTTTTTTATGTTTTAGTGGTTCTTCTTCACGTTGTACAATATTATGGGAACCTAACTGTTGTTTTTTATTTTTTACTGGTTTTTATTTACGTTGTATAATAGTAGAGAACCTAACTATTGTTTTTTTGGTTTTAATGGTTCTTCTTCACGTTGTATAATAGTAGAGAAACCTAACTGTTGTTTTTTATGTTTTAGTGGTTCTTATTCACGTTGTATAATAGTAGAGGAACCTAACTGTTGTTTTTTATGTTTTAATGGTTCTTCTTCACGTTGTATAATAGTAGAGGAACCTTACTGTTGTTTTTTATGTTTTAATGGTTCTTCTTCACGTTGTATGATAGTAGAGGTTCCTAACTGTTGTTTTTTATGTTTTAATATTTCTTTTTCACGTTGAATAATAGTAGAGGATCCTTACTGTTGTTTTTTATGTTTTAATAGTTCTTCTTCACGTTGTATGATAGTAGAGGATCCTAACTGTTGTTTTTTATGTTTTAATGGTTCTTTTTCACGTTGAATAATAGTAGAGGAACCTGACTGTTGTTTTTCCTATGTTTTATAGTTCTTCTTTTCGTTTTATAATAGTAGAGGATTCTAACTGTTCTTTTTACGTTTTACTGGTTGTTCTTCACGTTGTATGATAGTAGAGGATCCTAACTGTTGTTTTTTATGTTTTAATGGTTCTTTTTCACGTTGAATAATAGTAAAGGAACCTGACTGTTGTTTTTCCTATGTTTTATAGTTCTTCTTTTCGTTTTATAATAGTAGAGGATTCTAACTGTTCTTTTTACGTTTTACTGGTTGTTCTTCACGTTGTATATTAGTAAAGGAAACTGTCTGTTGTTTTTTTATGTTTTAATGGTTCTTCTTCACGTTGTACAATATTAGAGAAACCTAACTGTTGTTTTTTATTTTTTACTGGTTTTTATTTACGTTGTATAATAGTAGAGAACATAACTATTGTTTTTTATGTTTTAATGGTTCTTCTTCACGTTGTATAATAGTTGAGAAACCTAACCGTTGTTTTTTATGTTTTAGTGGTTCTTA
>NW_013776759.1:0-719 GCF_000517525.1 Limulus polyphemus
AAGCACACACAGTGTCTATGTGACAGGAAAGCTGGATGGCCAAAGGTGCAACTTTGTCATAGACTCTGCATCTCAGCAAACCCTTGTGAACATCAAGGTGTTAGATCACGAAGGAGTACCAGAAGCCATACAGAAGCTTAATGGTGTGACAGGACATTATGCAAGGTTGTGGGGACCAGTGTGGGTAACTATTGAGCTCATGGGCATGAAGAACAAACAGAAAGTATACTTGGCTGACATTGAAGACCAATGCATATTAGGACTGAACTATTTAATACCGAGGAAGTGTGTAATTAACTTCGATAAAATGACGATTGGAAACAACAAAGGCCAAATTCCAGTAAGTGATGCATCCGTTGATTTGCATGTCACAGCACTTAAGTCAACTACAATACCCGCCATTGTCAGAGAAGATAATTTGTGGTAGGATAAGAGAACATCCCCAAGGAAGCCCAATGCTTGTGGAAGACCCCCCAGGCCAGTGGATTTGAATATTGGAAGGTCACTTGTAGTACCTATAACAGTAGCCAATTTCAAAGGAAGGGGCATTGTTGGGTGTGTGCCAGGAGGTAGAGCCAGTCAATGTTAAAGCAAGAAATACAACTTTAAAGAAAGGACACACACTCCCAGAACATTTAACTGACCTCTATAAGAAGAGCATAGTCCATTTTTCATCATCACAGGCTCTTCAGGCTAGAGAACTTTTAGCGAATTATGCA
>NW_013776760.1:0-719 GCF_000517525.1 Limulus polyphemus
GACAGTTTTATTTTTCCAACAAGGTCTTGGGAATGGTTTACCTTCGGATGTTGTGGGGGCAGTAAATTTAAGTGAGTTTAAAAGAAAGCTTGATAAGAGCTGACTTTAATATATTTTTTAAAATTTATTTATTAATAGTTTTAGTTTAGAGGATGGAACAGCCAAGATGGACCAATAGGTACCATATTGTCCCAAAACGTTATGTTAAAACCATTAGTGTTTATTTCGGTTGGTTTAGAAAATAAAACTTTGATCGGGAATTAACACATCTTCACGTTACACATGGAGAAGGCGGGTCGTCTCTTATACTTACACGTTACACATGGAGAAGGCGGGTCGTCTCTTATACTTAAACCTATAATTACCGATGAAACCTATCGGATTTTTAAACTTTTTCTAAGCCATTTATTCACTAAATTGCTTTTGGGTTCATGATGGTTATACGAGTTCTAATAGCATACGAGTCACACATACGGAAAATTAAACAAGAATACCACCAATACTCCTATTAATACCACCAATACTTCTATTAATACCATTAATAAGCTAGAGTCACCTATTTGTTTTAGTAGTGTATTCTATAAAAACAAATTGATGATACCCAGTCTGAAGGTATTATAAAAAACAACTATGTCTGTCCATTTGAAGACCCAATTTGAAGGTATTATAAAAAACAACTATTAATGACTGGAGACGGCTTGAATGGGTAATGAAGAAAA
>NW_013776761.1:0-939 GCF_000517525.1 Limulus polyphemus
TATTTTACGTAATCAAATTTAACCAAAAAATAACGATAATTTATCATATTACCCAAGATATATTACATAATTTAATAAATACTAGTGCATTAAACTGAGTCAGTATTTATATTTTTATCATTAGAGATAAATTATTAATTATATTTGGTGCTATGTAAGAAAAATCCTCGTCTCCTTTTTAGCTATCGGAATTTTATACTTTGGATTTTCAGGTACGCTCTCTTTTTGTTAACCCACATTCGGTGGATTTTTAGGTACGCTCTTTTTTTGTTAACCCACATTCGGTGGATTTTCAGGTACGTTCTCTTTTTGTTAACTCACATTCGGTAGATTTTCAGGTACGTTTACTTTTTGTTAACCCATATTCGGTGGATTTTCAGGTACGTTGTCTTTTTAACCCACATTCGGTAGATTTTCAGGTACGTTGTCTTTTTAACCCACATTCGGTGGATTTTCATGTACGTTGTCTTTTCACTCAGATTCAGTGCCAGTTAATGATTTAAGCACGAGTAACCAACATATTTACATGTTTCTGCCATGGTCGAAAATATTACCCTGAATACATTGGTTTTAGTTTCTGTATGTTTCCATGCTTGACCGTGGTTTTATTCCACTGGTCAGCTAGATCCTTGTTATCTTCGACAATGTATTGTTTTCACTCTTCTGTCTGTGTTCTTGAAAAGGATAAACCGAAAACTTGATCTGATTTCCATAACATTCGGTACAAAGTTTGAGTGTCCCCTAATGAACAACTTAATCGGTACAAATTTCAAGTGTCTCCTAATGAACAACTTATTCGGTACAAAGTTCGAGTGTCCCCTAATGAACAACTTATTCGGTACAAAGTTCGAGTGTCCCCTAATGAACAACTTATTCGGCAAAAAGTTCGAGTGTCCCCTAATGAACAACTTATTCAGTACAAAGTTTGAGTGTCCCCTA
>NW_013776762.1:0-719 GCF_000517525.1 Limulus polyphemus
AATGTTTACTAGATCTATATCTTGCTTGTTGCATATATTGTCAATCTTGCACACCAGTTAATATGTTACATCGATCTTGTATTTTCTTTTTGTTGAACATACACTTACTTGTACGTTGTACTATAGGACTTGTATTAGATCTACAAATGAATGATGGTATAATGTAATTTTCGATCTCACTGTATTTCAGTGGGCGGCTTTTAAAGGTTAAAACTGCAAGCGTAATACACACAAATAACGTAACACTGTGTCGTATTTACTAAACGTAGGGCAGTTGCGCTATATCCTAGGGGAGGGCATGATTATTAATTAATAGGCAGTATAGGCCAGAGGAAATTATGCACCCCTTCACAGCTGCGCCCGGGGGCAACTGCCCCCTCTTGCTACGCCACTCATACTAGCGAAGAGGCATCTCCAACATTCGCGAACTTCCCCGATAATTCGAGAAACATCACGCACGCTACCAGTGCCAGCAGCGTCACGTGACTTCCGCTGTCGTAACAATATCCGGTATTCATTCTCTAAATTATGAAAACTTTGCTATCAGGATGTTTGAAAACTACATGGTTTATATTATAGTCTACAAAACCATACGATGGAAAAACCAGAGTGCTAGTTATATACGCACACACACAACATATATTTAAATAATATATATTGTTACGTCTCCGTTTGTTAATTAACTTTCCGTAACTTCGTTCCGACGAAATTTTAACGAC
>NW_013776763.1:0-720 GCF_000517525.1 Limulus polyphemus
TTATACTTTGTTATTAAAACAACTGACAAAAGTGCAATATAACTGAATAATATTATTGATCAGAGTTCTAACGGTTTAACGATAAAACAAGTTCAAATAGGTATCTTCAACTGGTATGATTATTAGTAGTTTCATGATGATGCTGTATACAAGCAACACCAAGACAGAATAAAAGCTTGTAGATGTATATATTATAGTAGCTGTTGGTGTATATATCTTAGTGTAGTAAAACTAGCCTTCAAGCTTGATTTAATGAAAACCTGAAGAATTTTCATGTTTCGATATATACAGAGGTATAATTGACTCGGTTCTCTCTGAAATTAGAGTGAAAAGTAAACTTTCCTATACTTTCTATAAATGTTTAGTCTGCCCTAAATGTAAAATCCTGTGTCAAGATAGTGCGGTAATGACTTTAATCCTGGTAATATTACCAATTAATCATTTGTATGCCAGAACTTTCATTTTTATAATGGACAAAATATTTGTTTTGAAATAAAGTAGGTTTTGATTTTTCGCAAGAAACGGGCTTGGTTTTTAAAAGAAAACTTAAGAACAATCAAGTAAATATATTGTATTCCTTTAGTTTGTTTTATTGATAATACTCACAATTTTAATTCTAATTGTCTGTCTAATCCAAGTATTTATCCAAAACTGTATTTAAATGGCAAAATTAAATTTTACAACTCAAGATGTAGATATGAAAAGGTAATCACACTATTT
>NW_013776764.1:0-717 GCF_000517525.1 Limulus polyphemus
ACGACCCTCGGATTGCGAGTCGAGCGCCCTAACCACCTGGCCATGCCGGGCCCAGTTACTACGGTTCGTGGCCCAATAATGTCCTAATGACAGGCGTATATTGAGTTATATTGTTATTAGACTTTGATGACAGATATATTTGAACAGCCGGCGCTATATAGGTAGACTCAAAACCAATATATATATCCATGACAAGTGGTGAATGACAGATCGGGCTTCACATTTATTTTAGTAGCCCAAACAGCCTGTGTACTGAACAATTTGGGTGAATAAATTAGTAACGTCAATTTTACATATTATTTAAATTATGTATGAATATCAGTTCACTGTAGTGAGTAAAAGATAACATAAAAACACCATACGTATGACTGACTGACAAATTTTATATTTTATTAATATTTCACATTAATTAGTTTATTCTCCTCTTACAGTGCTTATTGATAGTTTACTTTAGCTTTGTGGCACTTTAAGATATTGATAACTGTATGAGTTAAAGTTGTTTGAATCGTAATGAACATCAAGTATAAAGTAAGAGACACTTTTATTTATTGCAGAATGGAGTCACGGAGTCTAAATGGGATCGTTTAAATAGGACTCGTCAAAATATGGATATTCTATGTGTTTAATTTCGTAAAATTTAAGGTTTTTTTTATAATTGTAAATTGTTTGTTTGTTTTTGAATTTCGCGCAAAGCTACACGAGGGCTATCTGCGCTAG
>NW_013776765.1:0-718 GCF_000517525.1 Limulus polyphemus
CACTTGTGTAGTATGTATATACTGTGAATTGCAAACTGAAGATGGATAATGTATATTTACGTGTCAGTAAATAGTTAGATATAAAAGTTGCACCAGATGTAGCAACTACAAAAGGTACAATTTTAGGATGTTGTAGTAGCTGTTTGTTTTTTAATTTCGCGCAAAGCTACACGAGGGCTATCTGCGCTAGCCGTCCCTAATTTTGCAGTGTAAGACAAGAGGGAAGGCAGCTAGTTATCACGACCCACCGCCAACTCTTGGGCTACTCTTTTACCAACGAATAGTGGGATTGACTTTCACATAACGCCCCCCACGGTTGAAAGGGCGAGCATGCTTGGGAGGACGGGGATTCGAACCCGCGACCCACAGATTGCGAGTCGAATGCCTTAACCACCTGGCCATGCCGGGCCTGTTGTAGTAGCTCCCGAATAGCATTGCCGATATCTCGTTTCTCCAGTTATCCATCCATGTGCACGTAAAAAAAAACTAATGTACTGACAACATGAACTGATTAGTAAATATCTTAAGGGATATAGCCCATAACTTCCAGAGTCGAATAACTATACATCCACTGTTCTCGGTCAGTTGTGGGCAAGTTAGTTTCTCTTAGTTTCAATTAAAATAGAACTACATCACTCTCCAATATAATTCATAATATAGTTACCCATCGTGATAGTTGTTCCAGAGTTCAAATTAATATAGAACTACGCTACCCTTC
>NW_013776766.1:0-1285 GCF_000517525.1 Limulus polyphemus
AAAAGCGGGATTCCCAAATTCTGCACAATTTGCTACTGACTTATTCCACCATCTACTTGACCAACTATCCTTCCTCTAACAAAATCTGACAATTCGAGAGAACCTTTTCCAAACACTGTACATTTGTTACTCATTCAATTATCTCTAAATTGTATAAGCTTACTTGCCTCATCTCAAGTTATGTGACACTGAAAACAGATATAATTTCAAATACTTTCACAATTCACAACAAAGGGATTATTTACACAAATTATAAAAAACTCTTAAACCTATATATTTAATCTATCAATACATAATAGTCTAATTCTTGCTATATACAATCATACTGAAATTTTCTTGATAGCTGCATTTAAAGCATTATAATTTTTAAAATACATGATTAAACCACTTAATGTGGCACCACATTAAGGCTTCAACTATGGCCCATACAAAAAGTAAGGGACATGCTTGAAAATAAAAAAAATAGGTAACACATTCTCAAGGGGATAGGTTCTTAGAAAAATAATGTATTTTATGAGAAAAATAATAAAAAAATCAACAAGGAGGTTCTTTTGTTTACAGGGAAAACTCTGAAGCTGTACAAAAGTGAAAATATTATATATTTTTCTTCATGAATTAAATATACTAAGTAACTGTCAGAATATGACAAAATCTCAATTTTAAAATATTTTTGAATTAAACTAGTTTCAAATATTTAGAATTATCATATAAAACTTCCTCAAAAGTTTGTGGCAAAAATATGTGAGAAGTTAAAGGAAATCCAGGTACAGTAATTTAGGAGTTAGTTATTCTCTACATCCTTAACCCTTCCACCCAGTTTGTAACCATGAAAGTATCCATGACAGTAATTATGCTCTGATTATTGATAATGCACACATATCTTTACAAAAGTTTGCAGGTTATTGGTAAAACTCAGCCATTTTAATAGGACTAGTGCCATTTCTTTCTCTTGAACCAAAATATCAGGTTTTTAAATACAGTAATAAGATTTTTTTATTAAACATTTTCTCATAAATTTTTTCTTTCAGAATGTTGACTATCCAATATGCAAAGCAATTTTGATTTTAAGACAGACGAACGGATTCTAAAGGATATCATTTACAAAAATACTACACCAAAGAAACAGAACACAAAACTGCAACTCAACATAACGTTTGACTAGACATAGTTTTAATTCTTCCTTCGTGATTGTCTGCTTTCTATGTAATGAGTTTTGGTAACGTAATCTATTAAGGAAATAATTAAAGCAGTGATCTCAGGGATCAGTTATTCCATTTATAAGAAC
>NW_013776767.1:0-717 GCF_000517525.1 Limulus polyphemus
TAGTGATGGCACACGACGAGCCACACATTCGGTATGTAATTCTGTTTGAATACAAGAAGGGAAACAACGCCTCTGTAGCCACAAAGAATATTAAATACGTTTATGGAAATGTTTTGAACGTTCGTAAGTGTCAACGATGGTTCAGCAAATTTCGTTCAGGTGACTTTAACCTTATAAACTGCATGAAAAAAAGTATTTGGGTGCCTCACGAACTCTCCGATGATTATCGTTTCCAACGTGTGAACGCTGCTTCGTCTCTTCTGGCACGTAATGCGCTTGAACCATTTTTGGGCATAATTATCACCGGTGATAAAAAAAATGGATTCTCTATGCGAATATGAAACACCAAAAATAATGGCTCAGTTCTAGACAAAAAACACTTCCAACCCCAAAACGTGGACTCCAGCCGCAGAAATTGAAGCTTTGCATTTGGTGGGACATCAAAGGAATAATTCATTTCGAACTCCTCAATCTAAAGCAAACTATCAATACAGAGATCTTTAGTCAGCAATTGGAACGTTTAAATCAAGCCCTTCATCAGAAACACCCTTCACTCATCAATCGGAAAGATGTTCTTCTCCACGACAATGCACGTTCACATCTGGCACGTTTGACGCAACACAAGATTATGGAGTGGGGTTGGGAAGTTCTCCCCCACCCACCATATTCTCCAGATATGGCACCATCAGATTACCATCTTTGTTTGTTCGCTGCAAC
>NW_013776768.1:0-1144 GCF_000517525.1 Limulus polyphemus
ACACTATATTCGTCATATACGCTGCCAACGATACGTTTCGCTCGATCCAGAGCTCTTCAGGCCGGCTGAAATACAACGAACATGAAAGTGGTCGGAATACCATTTATATAGGCCATTTGTTGCAACAACAATTATAAAATTCAGTTTCATTTCGATGTTTAAACACCAGGTGCTTTGAACAAAACAGATGAAGTGTACGTATATTATTAGAGGTTATTCGATAACGTTATGAGTTTATGTTTTAGTTTATTTTATCTAAACCTTCTATCAAATGGACAGGGTAAAACACTATTATGTAATTGCCTTGTTTCCACAAGTATTTCATTGCTTTCACTGCTGAGTTAATGAAGATTGTTGAAACAGAACATTTATATACATTACGGATTTGTTTCATGTAGGAGATGATTATTCTTTTAACCTCTAATCTTCCATCCTACAAAATTTAAAATTCATCTACCAATGGGAAGATTTTGTATCATTTTTCTGTATTAATATTTAATGCCAAATTTTATTTCTATCTTTGACAAACCTGTTTCTTTGAGTTACAGAGGACTAGATTATTCTGGATTCTATTAATCTGGTAGGTAAAGTTAATCATCTTTTCACTGTATATCTAACCACAAATATGATTTTATTGTGGGTTTTCTGTTTGATACACTATCCACATTTATCCATGTTAGAAATTGCTGATTGATCCTGGACCAAACTTTACACCATTATTTTGGATTATTCAGATTATTAGCTTTACTTTACGGTAAATCACACTATTCGTTGGTAAATGAGTAGCCCTAAAGTTGGCGGTGGGTTGTGTTAACCAACTGTCTTGTTGGTAGGAGGACTATTCATTAGTACGTCTTCACTAGTAGATGATGTCTCCAAGTTTTCTGTTGATACTTCATTTGGCAAGGGGTGATCTGTTACGTCGCTGGGTAGAAAATCATCATCTGAAAAAATGTGACGGTCAAAAGGATATATGCCGGAAACTTGAAAATCTTTCTTGATATTTTCTGGAGTAAGCGCTCGGGTAAGGCTTTGATTTACTAAGGTTGGTATGTCATAAATGTACATTGCTTTTCCAGGATTGTTCTTTAGCCAACCGTCAGCTGCTGCGTTATAATACTTCTTGAAAGGCCTGTATATACTT
>NW_013776769.1:0-716 GCF_000517525.1 Limulus polyphemus
GACGACACTGCAACCGGACATTCAAAGCCTTTCAAGTGTTCATGAAGCCCAAGGATCACACTGAATATAATGTCAATGATTAATAGAATAGTTTTTACTTGTATAAGTAAACAGTATGTTATAAATAAAATATTTAAAAACAATACAATATTGTAAAAATAATGTTATAATATTATAAATATATTATAAATCAACAGTGTGAAAATGAAGTAACTTTTTCCCTAAGTAACAGCGTCTACGAAGGGTGGGGGCCACAGAGATAAATCAAACTCAAAAGGGCAAAAAAAAGTTGAGAAACACAGCTCTAGACCAATCGCGACGCCCCCCAGTGGCACAGCGGTATGTCTGCGGACTTACAACGCTAGAAACCGGGTTTCGATACCCGTGGTGGGCAGAGCACAGATAGCCCATTGTGTAGCTTTGTGCTTATATTCAAACAAACAAACCAATCGCGACGTGAGAGTCTTATTGATCGTTCTAGAACACAAACATAATAATATAAAATGTTAATTATAGTAAACGAACTAATAATTTGATCTAAGTAAGAGTTTTTTCTTCCCGATTTGAAAAAATACGTGATAAAAAATGAATATTATTTTCGAAATCTGCGTAGCTCAGTTATAAAAAACAACTTTTATGAAGTTTAAATTCTCATGGCTGTGTTATTTGTCGGTAGCATAGTTGTATAGATATCATGTTCTGATGATCTTAAAGTG
>NW_013776770.1:0-719 GCF_000517525.1 Limulus polyphemus
GTTAGTACACTTAATAATTAAAGGTTTGATTATTAACTATCTGTAGGTTGCGAGTCGAGCGTCTTAACCACCAGTCTTATGTAATCCCCCATCATATGTGTTAGTACACTTAATAATTAAAGGTTTGATTATTAACTATCTGTAGATTACGAGTCGAGCGTCTTAACCACCAGTCTTATGTAATCCCCCCATCATATGTGTTAATACACTTAATAATTAAAGGTTTGATTATTAACTATCTGTTTTTTATTATATATCAATCAAATGTTGTTGTTTTTTATCAATCGTGAATCGTTCTAATATTTTGTGTACATATTTAATTCCCTTCATATTCTTCGGTATATTTTTTTTTCTCTTGCCTCACGTGTATTCGTGCTTTCCTTATCATGCGGGCCCGGCGTGGACAGGTGGTTAGGGCACTCGACTCGCAATCCGAGGGTCGCGGGTTCGAATCTCCGTCACACCAAACATGCTCGCCCTTTCAGCCGTGGGGGCGTTATAATGTGACGGTCAAGAGTAGCCCAAGAGTTGGCGGTGGGTGGTGATGACTAGCTGACTTCGTGTAGCTTTGCGCGAATTTCAAAACAAACCTTATCATGCGTACTTTACATTTCGTTTCAGCCCCCTTTAATTAAAAAACCGAAACCGAAATTTGAGCGTCTTAAGCCTTATTGCTGAGCTACTGGGGGATCGGTCTTAAGCCTTATTGCTGAGCTACT
>NW_013776771.1:0-717 GCF_000517525.1 Limulus polyphemus
GACTTAAGTGCTGTGACATGCAAATCAACAGAAGCAGCAACATTTACCAGAATTTGGCCTTTGTTGTTCCCAAACGTCATTAAATCAAAATTAACTACACACTTCCTCGGTAGTAAATAGTCCAATCCTAATATGCATTGGTCTTCAATGTCAGCCAAGTATACTTTCTGTCTGTTCTTCATGCCCATGAGCTCAATAGTTACCCACACTGGTCCCCATAACCTTGCATAATGTCCTGTCACACCACAGAGCTTCTGTATGACTTCTGGTACTCCTTTGTGATCTAGC
This sequence comes from Limulus polyphemus, assembly GCF_000517525.1. NCBI lineage: Eukaryota > Metazoa > Arthropoda > Merostomata > Xiphosura > Limulidae > Limulus > Limulus polyphemus. Next base: position 289 of record NW_013776771.1, read on the forward strand.
ACCTTGATACTCACAAGGATTTGCTGAGATGCAGAATCTATGACAAAGTTGCACTTTTGGCCATCCAGCTTTCCTTTCACGTAGACACTATGTGTGCTTGCCATTTTACACTTAGCTGTTGGGACTTTCACAATGGGGGTTGGTGGGCGTCCCTCAACACCAACCATTACTGATTTCCTGAAGCTGACATATTGGTAGTAGCCTTTCCTGCTATGACATCTTCCCTGTTTAGAAGGTGCCAGCATTGAGCTTTCTTGTGCCCCGGTTTGTTACAGTGCCAGCAAAGTCCCTCAAACTTCTCTGAAAGCTGACCTTTTCTGGCCTTGTATCCTGATGACTGTACCAACCTGGACTCTGTGCTGGACTTAACATAGGATTCGAATTCAAGAGCTCTGGGCATTGCATCCTGCATAGTAGAGGGGTATGCTT
>NW_013776772.1:0-1314 GCF_000517525.1 Limulus polyphemus
TACTGTTGTAATTTGAATTATGTAAACACTATACAACTGTAACCAAGTATAATGCTAGTCTAATGTTATAATTTGAATCATGTAAACACTTTACAACTGTAACCATATATAATGCTAGTGTACTGTTATAATTTGAATTATGTAAACACTTCAACTGTAGCCAAGTATAATGCTAGTCTACTGTTGTAATTTGAATCATGTAAACACTTCAACTGTAACCAAGTATAATGCTAGTGTACTGTTGTAATTTGAATCATGTAAACACTTTACAACTGTAACCAAGTATAATGCTAGTCTAATGTTGTAATTTGAATCGACTGTTGTAATTTGAATCATGTAAACACTTTACAACTGTAACCAAGTATAATGCTAGTCTACTGTTGTAATTTGAATTATGTAAACACTTCAACTGTAACCAAGTATAATGCTAGTCTACTGTTGTAATTTGAATTATGTAAACATTATACTTGGTTACAGTTGAAGTGGTGTTTACATGATTCAAATTACAACAGTAGACTAGTTCAACTGTAGCCAAGTATAATGCTAGTCTACTGTTGTAATTTGAATCAGTGTTTACATGATTCAAATTATAACATTTTCACTAGAAAATTCTACAACTGATAATTACTATAGATAATCAACATTAAGTGTGTTCGTTGAACATCGTCATTGGGTGATAAGTTATTAAGCTTCATTACTTAGAGTCATTTAATTAAAGTCATCTTCGCCCTTTAGTTCACTAGAAAATTCTACAACTGATAATTACTATAGATAATCAACATTAAGTGTGTTCGTTGAACATCGTTATCTTAATTTAAATAGCATATAAAGTGTTCATTTAAGGGTACTGACGGACATTTCGCACAAAATATATTCAGTTCAAGGGAGGTCCAGTTCAATCTTTACTTTTGATCAACGCGTGTTATTAGGTTATACAAGTCTTGGAGAATTCCACTCCTCGTCAGTAACCCTGAACACAAGTTAGCCAAAGAGATGGACCTATATCACAGTGAAAGGTATCAAACATATTGTTGATGTAAACGTTGTTTATAATCACTATGAGAACTTAGACATCGAGATTAAACAATTTTCGGAATACTAAGTTTATTTATTATAGCTGATATTGTGTGGCTATAAAATGTGAAGAACTGAATAGTGGCCAATGACACTTTTTCTTCACTTCACCTATCCAGTGCATAGGTTTTTCTCATAGTGATTATAAAGCACGTTTACACCAACAGTATGTTCATACTTTTCACTATGATATAGGTCCAGCTTATCTCTCTTTGGTAACCTGTGTTCAGGGTTACTGAT
>NW_013776773.1:0-718 GCF_000517525.1 Limulus polyphemus
ATTTGCTTGCAACTCAATGAGCTCCAACTGGCACATCATCAAGGTTATAATCAAACGGAATCTGGAACAGAAGAATGTCACTCTAAATTTTGTCGAGATCTGAAAATCTCTCCAAAAAATGCTTATTTAAGTCACTAATAATCTTCTTCAGAAACTCGAGGTTGACATCTTCTGCGATTCCAGCGCGAAACGCTTTGAAACACTGAAAATGAGAGAAATTTCCGCTTTCCAGTTGTGCTTCAAACAGTGATAGCTTTCTCCGAAATCCTTTGATGATTCTGTAGAGATCACAGATAAGGTTATAATCAAACGGATTCTGGAACAGAAGAATGTCACTCCCATTTCTCATAAATGTTCATTTAAGTCACTAATAATCTCCTTCTGAAACTCGAGGTTGACATCTTCTGAGATTCCAGCGCGAAACTCTTTGAAACACTGAAAATGAGAGACATTTCCGCCTTCCAGTTGTGCTTCAAACAATGATAGCTTTCTCCGAAATCCTTTGATGATTCTGTAGAGATCACAGATAAGGTTATAATGAAACGGATTCTGGAACAGAAGAATGTTACTCTCATTTCTGTCGAGATTACAGCCTTGATCTGAATGCAGTTCATATGGCATACCAAATCTGTAAAAGAAATCACTAATAGCCGAAGCTACAATTGTAGCTTCCTGATTTGGTATTGTATATGCCTCAGGCCACTTGGTGAAATAATCC
>NW_013776774.1:0-718 GCF_000517525.1 Limulus polyphemus
GACTTCAGCTTGATGGCACCTGGTTAGTCCAACTTCTCTTTTGTAGCAATGTCTGCAGTCATTTTTGCAGGGTCTTGGGCTCAGTCCATCGGGATTTCCATGAGATTTTCCTTCTCTGTATTCAATACCATAATTAAACTGGTTTATCTTTCCGATCCAACGTAATGCAGCATGGTCTGTCCTGAAGGTAAACCTAGCCCCATAGAGTTAAGGATAGAAATATGTTAGACTCTTTACTATAGCAAGGAGTTCCTCTCTGGTCTACTCAGGACCCTACTAAAGTAGGCCACCACATGTTCGTTTTCACCCACTTTCTGAGACAACACTCCTCCAATTCCGACATTACTGGGGCTGATTAGGTCCATGGCTAATATATCCTCCCTGTGTAAAAGAGAGTAAATCGTTCTTTAATGTATTTAATTCACTTTGAAATTTACTAATTATTTCCATTTGTATTTCTTGTTTCCTTTCTTGTGCCAGTTGCCACTGGTGCTGGTTTTCTTGCCACTGCTGTAGTCTCTTTTCTTGTTCATTTTTTTCTCCTCCAACCACTGCTGTGGTCTCTCTTCTTGTTTATTTTCTCGTTCTTCTTGTTTCTTTTTTCCTCCAACAACTGCTGTAATCTCTCTTGTTTATTTTGATGTTTGAGCTGCCGCTGTTGCAGGTTTTCTTGCCACTGCTGTAAGCTCTTTTCTTGTTTATTTTCTCGTTCTTCTTG
>NW_013776775.1:0-718 GCF_000517525.1 Limulus polyphemus
ATGGTGCAGAACATGCAGTACATGTTGTGCTAAAAGGGGACCCAAGCATAAGGGACATGCTCCAATGAAGTTATATAAAGTTGGCGCACCAATGGAAAGAGTAGCCGTTGACATTGCTGGTCCTCTGCCCCAAACTTGTGCCGGAAACAAGTACATTTGTGTGGTGATGGACTATTTCACTAAGTGGCCTGAGGCATATGCAATACCAAATCAGGAAGCTACAACTGTAGTTTTGGCTATTAGTGATTTCTTCTTCAGATTTGGTATGCCATACGAACTGCATTCAGATCAAGGCCGTAACTTCGAATCAGCTGTGTTCCAAGAATGCTGCAAGCTGTTTGGCATCCGAAAGACCAGGACAACGCCACTTCACCCACAGTCTGATGGGATGGAAGAAAAGTACAACTGGACACTGGGACAGGAATTGGCAAAGTTTTGTAATAGCCGCCAAGATGACTGGGATGTCTTACTCCCTCCAGTGTTGATGGCTTATAGGACAGCAGAGCATGAAGCCACTGGATACACTCCAGCAAAGTTGATGTTTGGTCAGGAACTTCAGTTGCCAATGAATCTGTTAACAGGACGCCCACCTTATGAAGATTTGCCTGAAAATGTGTCAGAGTTTGTGAAAGTGTTATCTGAAAGGATGGATGATATTCACCATCAAGTGCGTTCAAACTTGAAAACGTCTGCTGATTCGATGACGTTATCTTATGAT
>NW_013776776.1:0-718 GCF_000517525.1 Limulus polyphemus
CTGGATGATGTCATTGTATTTGTAACAACTTTTGATGAGGAAATGTCCCGGATGGAGGAAGTATTCAAGCATTTGAAAGCAGCAAACCTCAAACTCCATCCCAAGAAATGTCATTTGTTCCAGAAAGATGTGCTTTACTTAGGCCACATTGTAAGTGAGAATGGTGTGCAAACTGATCCTGATAAGGTGAAAGCAGTGCGTGACTGGCCAACACCAGACAATGTGGGAGAGCTAAGAAGTTTCTTGGGACTCTGTACTTATTACTGGAAGTTTGTGAAGGACTTTGCAACTATAGCTGCTCCACTAAATGATTTGACCAAAAAAGGCCAGAAGTTTGAATGGACAGTTTCTTGCCAGCATTCTTTCAAGACATTGAAAGAGAAATTGGCCTCAGCTCCACTTTTAAAGCTTCCAAATCCCTCACTGCCTTACATACTGGATTGTGATGCTAGTAATGTCGGAAGTGGGTGCAAACGAACATGTGGTGGCGTACTTCAGTAAGATTTTGAGTAGACCAGAGAGGAACTACTGTGTAACACGGAGGGAACTCCTTGATATAGTAAAGAGTCTGACATATTTCCATCCTTACCTTTATGGTGCCAGGTTTACCAGCAGGACAGACCATGCTGCATTATGCTTGTTAAGATTAAAGACGATTAAAGAACCCAGATGGACAACTGGCCGGTTGGATCAGAAAAATAGACCAATATAATTATGA
>NW_013776777.1:0-715 GCF_000517525.1 Limulus polyphemus
AAATCTTTAGTAATGTTTAATACATATTACGTTTCCATATTCTTATGATTAGATACAATGTTAACACGTTAACTTATATATGTTATATTCTTCAAATCTTTAGTAATGTTTAATACATATTACGTTTCCATATTCTTATGATTAGATACAATGTAAGTACGTTAACTTATATATGTTCTATTCTTCAAATCTTTAGTACTGTTTAACACATATTACGTTTCCATATTCTTATGATTAGATACAATGTAAATACCTTAACTTATATATGTTTTATTCTTCAAATCTTTAGTAATATTTAACACATATTACGTTTCCATATTCTTATGATTAGATACAATGTAAATACGTTAACTTATATATGTTCTATTCTTCAAATCTTTAGTAATGTTTAACACATATTACGTTTCCATATTCTTATGATTAGATACAATGTAAATACGTTAACTTATATATGTTCTATTCTTCAAATCTTTAGTAATGTTTAACACAAATTACGTTTCCATATTCTTATGATTAGATACAATGTAAATACGTTAACTTATATATATTCTATTCTTCAAATCTTTAGTAATGTTTAACACATATTACGTTTCCATATTCTTATGATTAGATACAATGTAAATATGTTAACTTATTTTATTTTTCATTGTTCTTATTGTTCGGTTTTTAGTCGAAGACTACACATCAAGTTATCTGTACTCTGTCCACTAGCGGA
>NW_013776778.1:0-714 GCF_000517525.1 Limulus polyphemus
AGTCATCATACAAAGTCAAAGACTAACCTAAAAGCTAACACATAAAAAAAAGAAAGATCGAAATGAACTTGAAACAGAAACAGCCAAAGAACTTGCATTATACCTTAGAACCATTCCAAATCTACTTAACATTCACAAGTAAGGCTACCTTCTATATCCATAGTAATTTGTTAGATATCCTATACATGTAAAAAATTAATTTTGATGTGTTAAACCTATTAGTTAACTTGCAAACCTTTGAAACACTACAGATTCTCTATTAATAAGCATAAAATGATAGAACTTTCAAATAATGTACCTCACTGACATTCTCCAAGATAATAGTACCCACAACCTTCTGTGCCAAAACAATTTACTTCTAACATGAAGGTAAGTACTACCAATAACAAGAAAGGCTTGTCAAGAGCCCACCCCTAACAACAGTTCATGGATCATTCCGAAGATCAAGCCCTCAAAACAGCTAAGTCCCAGGACTTGGCTGAGATACGTTGATTATACATTTTGTAATGTGGCACACACTACCACCAGAAAACAATTCTTCTCAAAATATCCTCAAAGACTGGAGTCAAAACATAAAATGGAACTAGTTAATAATTAGTAGCTAGTAATAAAAAAAAACAGTAAGTTATAGTATAGGCTACTAACCATGACAGATGATTGTATAGGCTACCAACCATGACAGGTGATTGTATAGGCTACCAACCATGACAGGTG
>NW_013776779.1:0-718 GCF_000517525.1 Limulus polyphemus
AATACTACTGTCTGCTGTATGTATCTATATCAATATAATACTACTGTCTGTTGTATGTATCTATATAAATGTAATAGTACTGTCTGTTGTATGTTATCTATATAAATATAATAGTACTGTCTGTTGTATGCATCTATATAAATATAATAGTACTGTCTGTTGTATGTATCTACATCAATATAATAGTACTGTCTGCTGTATGTATCTACATAAATATAATAGTACTGTCTGTTGTATGCATCTATATAAATATAATAGTACTGTCTGTTGTATGTATCTATATCAATATAATAGTACTGTCTGTTGTATGTATCTATATAGATATAATACTACTGTCTGCTGTATGTATCTATATCAATATAATACTACTGTCTGTTGTATGTTATCTATATAAATGTAATAGTACTGTCTGTTGTATGTTATCTATATAAATATAATAGTACTGTCTGTTGTATGCATCTATATAAATATAATAGTACTGTCTGTTGTATGTATCTACATCAATATAATAGTACTGTCTGTTGTATGTTATCTATATAAATATAATAGTACTGACTGTTCTATGTATCTATATAAATATAATAGTACTGTATGTTGTATGTATCTATATAAATATAATAGTACTGTCTGTTGTATGTATCTATATAAATATAATAGTACTGTCTGTTGTATGTATCTATATAAATATAATAGTACTGTCTGTTGTATGTATCTATAC
>NW_013776780.1:0-716 GCF_000517525.1 Limulus polyphemus
TAACATTACAATATTATAGATATGTATTTTAACTGGTATAGCATTACAATATTACAATAGATATGTATTTTAACTGGTATAGCATTACAATATCATAGATATGTATTTTAACTGGTATAGCATTACAATATTATAGATATGTATTTTAACTGGTATAGCATTACAATATTACAATAGATATGTATTTTAACTGGTATAGCATTACAATATTACAATAGATATGTATTTTAACTGGTATAGCATTACAATAGATATTTGAAGCAGTTTTCTAAGTGGTATATAGTTCTATTCCGCATTGACTAATACAATTTCAATAAGAACGATTTGTTTGTTTGTTTTTTGAATTTCGCGCAAAGCTACACGAGGGCTATCTGCGCTAGCCGTCCCTAATTTAGCAGTGTAAGACTAGAGGGAAGGCAGCTAGTCATCACCACCCACCGCCAACTCTTGGGCTACTCTTTTACCAACGAATAGTGGGATTGACCATCACTTATAACGCCCCTACGGCTGAAAGGGGGAGCATGTTTGGTTGGACGGGGATTCGAACCCGCGACCCGCGGATTGCGAGTCGAGCGCCCTAACCACCAGCCATGCCGGGCCAATAAGAACGGAGTAGGAATATTTTATTTTTATCAATTGAAATAACACACACCCTCTCTCTCTCTATATATATATATATATAAGAATAAAACACATCAATCATATATACATAGTCC
>NW_013776781.1:0-716 GCF_000517525.1 Limulus polyphemus
CAAACAAACAAACAAACACAAACACTGTACAGTACTGCAATATAATAACGGGAATATTACTTGATCTGCAGTTTCATAACTTGACAGGGGGTCAACACTACTAATGTTTCAGCTCACCACACGAGCACAAAATACCATTTGGGTTTCTTTTAAAAACAAATAATAATATTAATCGTACTTGTACTTTTCGTTCTGTTAGACCGGTAAGCTTCTGAAATGGATTATTTTCTCTTTGTGTTTGTGGATTTTTACACTTTTACGTGTCAATGTATCCATCATAACTGTATGACTTGTAAAAGCTACAATCGAATGGCCAGAACAATTCTACGCACCGCACACACGCGTAAATAATTCGATGTTCCCCAATTCTAGAAAAGAAACCTTACACAACTTGCTAGTTGCTATGACAACAACAAGATATCATCTTTCACTGTATTTTTCACAGGGTCACAGTTACAACACCCATGTTAATAAATTCTCGCTGTGAATTCTCTGCCATTGTGTCACTCTTGCCAGCTGACTATAAATGCCATCGAACAAGGACAAAAAAAGCACATTGGTGAGACCAAGTGCTATGTGTGGTTTCAAAAGCGACAGCTTTAGAGAATGTTATGTAAATATCCAATCCATGAAAGATATACGGGAAGGGCCCGGCATGGCCAGGTGGTTAGGGCGGTCGACTCGCAATCTGCGGGTCGCGGGTTCGAATCCCCGTC
>NW_013776782.1:0-713 GCF_000517525.1 Limulus polyphemus
CACAATTATGTTTGAAGTTCATAAATTTTTAATACATGACCCTTATTGCATCTCATATATACTGCATTTATAGGCCTAGTAACAAATGTTCCAAATAATGAAAAATATTCTGGTAAATACATATATTTATCAACTCTGGAATGAAATTATATAATCTTAAATATGTTTTTCTTAATATCTATCCACTTGAACTTACTTATATAGGTGATTTTTCAACTGCACAAATATTTTTACAAGTGCACAATTTGTGATAAACTGCACACTAGCCTGACTAGAAATACCCCTGGTTAGCAGTGTTTTAAAGTTGTTTGGAAATGTTTCCCTTATGCACGAACTTGGAGCGGGTAGGGGCACATTGGTGTTTGACATGAAGTGATATATACTCCTCCTACAATTGCTTCAACCATAAAGCCAAATGTAGGTAGTGCGAAGCTAAGTGTTATGGTTTGTGTTTTTTAATATTATAACTGTTTTTTGTTCCTGAGTATGTTATACCGGTATTTCTTTCCTTACTGGTAATGGTATGCAGGTATGTATACCGCCTCACTTTAACCATTGCATGTTAGTTTACTATTGTGTACACATTCAAAGACAGCGGTTAATTAATAGCCTTGTTTAGTGATACTCCACCTAAACACAGTAGGAGTTCCATTAGTCCTAGTATAAAACGGAAAGTGCTAAATGGGTGTTATAAAGTTAATCACTTTATTGTA
>NW_013776783.1:0-718 GCF_000517525.1 Limulus polyphemus
ATGTTAAAGCAAGAAATACAACTGTAAAGAAAGGACATACACTTCCAGAACATTTAACTGACCTCTATAAGAGAAGCATAGTCCATTTGGCATCATCACAGGTTCTTCAGGTAAAATAACTTTTGGCAAATTATGCAGACGTCTTTTCGAAAGGAAATCATGACCTCGGCTGCACAAACCTTGTAAAGCACAGAATAAACACAGGCAATCACAGTCCAATAAAGATCCATTCCAGGAGAATAGTTCCAGCAAAGCGACAAGAGATAGAAAAGGTCATGGATGGTCTAATTAAGGAAGGGATAGTCGAGAAATCAGATAGTCCCTAGTCAGCTCTCGTCGTGTTAGTCCAAAAGAAGGATGGGACCCAACGTTGCTGTGTGGACTTCAGGGCTCTTAACAGTATAACTGAAAAAGACTCATACCCACTGCCAAGAATTGATGATACTCTTGATGCCCTAAGTGGAGCCAGATGGTTTTCAACTCTGGACTTAAAGTCAGGTTTCCATCAAGTAAAAATGGCTGAAGCAGATAGACCCAAGACAGCATTTAGCTATGGCCAAGGTCTCTGGCAATACCGAGTGATGCCATTCGGGCTCAGTAATGCTCCAGGAAATATTTGAGAGGCTAATGGAAAGAGTATTGGAAAGCCTACAATGGAGGATAGTCCTAGTGTACCTGGACGATGTCATTGTATTTGCAACAAACTTTTGTATGAGGA
>NW_013776784.1:0-718 GCF_000517525.1 Limulus polyphemus
CATATATGAACTTATCACTTCCGTAATAGATATAATTGTAGGCAAGCTTATAAATATGAACTTATTACGTTTGTTTTTCATTCAGGATCAGACTTGGCCAGGTGGTTAGGGCCCTCGACTCGCAATCTGGGTGTCGCGGGTTCGAATCCCCATCCCACCAAACGTGCTCGACCTTTCAGCCGTGGGGGCGTTATAATGTCACAATCAATCCCACTGTTATTTGGTAAAAGAGTATCCCAAGAGTTGTCGGTGGGTGGTGATGACTAGCTGCCTTCCCTCTAATCTGTCACTGCTAAATTAGGGACGGCTAGCGCAGATAGCCCTCGGGTAGTTTTGCACGTGATTCGACAGACAAATAAACAAACAATTTTTCATTCATATCATATCACACCTTGTGGCGTTTATCAGAACTTGTTATGACCGGAAGTTAACCAGAATTTATTCCCTAGTTCTCAGGTTTTGTTTGTAATCACGCACAAAGCTACACAATGGGCTATCTGTGCTCTGCCCACCACTGGGGGTGGGGTGGTGGTGCTAGTTCTCAGATATGATTAATAATGATAAAATAGATATTCGCATAACTGTTTCACAATTTCTCATTCATAATGGAGATAACACCTGAAATTATGTCGTGTAATTAAACCATTTATTATTCCTGTAAACTCCCAGTGGAGCATAGGGCCGCAACATTCATAATGGAGATAACACCTGAAATTAT
>NW_013776785.1:0-718 GCF_000517525.1 Limulus polyphemus
ATTTTATCAACGAATAGTGGGATTGACCGTCACATTATAACGCCCCACGGCTGAAAGGGCGAGCATGTTTGGTGTGACGTGGATTCGAACCCGCGACCCTCAGATTGCGAGTCGATTGCCTTAACCACTTGGCCATGCCGGGCCACAAAAACTTAGTAGAAAAGTTATTGGTTTTTAGCAAAAAGTTACATAACGGGCTATCAGCATTGTGTTCACCGTGGGGTATTGAACTCCGGATATTGCGAGTTTATTATGATTTAGTATGCTAGTTGGAATCTAAAAGAGGGCCTAACTGGAAAAACAAAACGGGTACCAAGCTGTATTTGGAATTATTAGAACTGGAATTTTGTGCTCTATAAATTATCCGAATCACCAAACATCCATTATGGGGAAATATTTCTGTGTAAATTAGTTGAAGTCATCTTTTAAACATTTTTCTCGAATCAATTGAAATACAAAACTATTTTTGGTCTAATAACTTTAAAATTATGGATTTTCTCGAAATTATAAATTGAAACTGAATGTATTTGCAAAAAGAAAAAAAAAAGAAAACGTCAAAGTGGCACAGCGATATGTCTGTGGACTTACAATGCTCGAAACCGGGTTTCGATACCTGAGGTGGGTAGCACAGATAGTCCGTTATGTAGTTTTGTGCTTAACTAGAAACAAAGCTTTTTGAATTCGATGACGAGGAACCCACTTTGAGACTAGTAATGGC
>NW_013776786.1:0-719 GCF_000517525.1 Limulus polyphemus
AATAATAATAAACAAGAGGATTCCACTTTGTCAGAAACAAATCCACAGAATAGTATTGCTAAGCTAAAAGAGGATGACCTAATAAATATTTTCAACACACAGGAATATTGGATTTATGAAGTTTGATACAACAGGCTCAACAGTTGTAACACATGCACATCGCACAGAGATTGTTAAAGTTGGAGCACATAAATTTCAACATAAAGAAGATCCATTTGATGCCAAAGATGGGCGTTATATGACTGCATTTTGGTTCAAACGATGCCTTCTGAATGGACAAGAGGTCAATCGTTCCATAAAGCAGCATACTGCTTTTGTTGTCTTCTTTTTTTCATCTACTTGTATGACATCCGATAGTCGGTCTGCTTTCAAAACACAGGGTGGATTCTCTAAGTGGAAACAAATTGAAAAGTTAAATGCCCATGAAAATATGACAATCATCGTGAGTCGTTTGCTGCTTGGAAAGAAACTGAGCGCCGAATTCGTCTTCAAAGTGGCATTGATGAAGAGCTGCAAAGGCAAATTTAGCAAGAAAAAATAAATGGAGATATGTACTGCGACGGTTGCTGGATTGTACACAACATTTAGCTTCTCAGAATCTTGCATTTCGTGGTCATACTGAGGACATAACCTCAAACGAAAACCCTGGAAATTTCCTGTCACTTTTGCAGTTATTAGCAAAGTATGATTCAGTAATGAGAGACCATTTAGAGCGTGTT
>NW_013776787.1:0-717 GCF_000517525.1 Limulus polyphemus
AATTAGGTCCAGCTTCCTCTTAGAGAGAAACCGGAAGAAGGTTGAAATTCCGTTTATAAATATCTACTCACAACAATTGGATACAGTTATTCGCATATTGGCAGGCCTTGTGTACTCTATAATGCGCTTTGAAGTTGATTAAAAGTACTTACATAGGATATGAAACAAACACGTACATGCTGGGAAAAGCAACACGGCCATAGAACTACCTCACGTGTTTGTATTCCTTACATATATTTTGAAATAAATCGAGTTTCTGTGTTTCCTTGCTTAGCATAACCTTGCAGTTATTTTTGTCGCTTTTGTAAATGCTACTACTAATCTATTATAATTGTTATCATCCTATTCGATAGTATTAAGGTTATGATAAAGCTTTAAATCCACAGGTACGTCATGCATAAGCATGCATGAGGAGGAAACTGAAAGTGTGCTAGTTTTGAATCCTATATCGAATATTAAATCTTATAAACATTTGAGATTACTATCAAATGTTTTCCCATACCTATACATTTGTTTTTCTCTCCATTTTTATCGTTTGAAAATAGTATCAAATAGAATCGTAACATAGCAATAAAATGTTATTGGAAAACAATAGTGATATTATTTGTTTGTTTTTCTTTCGTTTTTTCTCATCTAACAGTTTATGCAATGATATGTCGGAAAAAAAAGTTTTATCTATAATAAATTAAATAAAGGCGAAAAATGTATTAAAATAAG
>NW_013776788.1:0-924 GCF_000517525.1 Limulus polyphemus
ACTACTTCAATGCGTTCTGGAAGACTGTCTACTAATTTCTGGTAGAAAGCTGGTGGTATTGTGCTCCACTCCTCCTTTAAAGCATTAGTAAGCTCCACTACTGAAGAGGGCCGTCTTGGCCTTGCCCTAAGTCTGCGTTCCAGTTCATCCCAAAGATGTTCTATCGGGTTGAGGCCGGACCTCTGTGCTGGCTACTGCAATATGGCTCCGTGCTGGCCACTGCAATGTTCAGATGTTATTTCCTTCAAACCACGAGTTCACAATCTTTGCTTTGTGACATGGAGCATTATCATGTTGGAAGGTATAGGGGCTGTACCATAAAATTGCCACAATGTAGGACACACAGAATTGTTCAGAACATCAATGTCAGACACTGCGATCAGTGGACCTAGTCCATACCACGAGAAGCACAACGAGACCATGATACCACCACCTCCACCTTTCACTGTTGGGACAACACACCCTCAGGTAATAAGCGTCCTCCAGGCACCCTACATACCCAAACACGTACATCAGATGGAAGAGCGTGACTCGTCGCTCCACATGCCCAATTTCCATTGATCCGCGGTCCAGGTTCGATGTGCCTTGCCCCATACCAATCGACGGTGTGTATTTATTTTTGTTATCAATGGCTTGTGGGGTTCAGCTCTTTCGTGAAAATCAATGGCATGCAGCTCTTGACATGCCATGGAAACTCTTATGGATTGTCTGTAGTTGGTTTGGAGATGCGAGGAAGGTTGGTTACCTCATCTCGCCGTCATACCCTAGAGAATCTGTTTCAAGATTGTCTGTAGCTGCTCGCATCTCCAAACACAGATTCTCTAGGGTATGACGGCGAGATGAGGTAACCAACCTTCTCAAGATTGTCTGTAGCTGCTCGCATCTCCAAACACACATTCTCTAGGGTATGACGGCGAGATGAGG
>NW_013776789.1:0-718 GCF_000517525.1 Limulus polyphemus
ACACGAGGAGGATATATTAGCCATCGACCTAATCAGACCCTGCAGCTAAACCCTAATGCAGACATCTTCAGTCCTGTCAGAAGTCACATTCCAGACATGAGTGTCAGCAATAGGGGTGGTCTAGTACGAAGGAAGCCACAGGAATTCGATGGGAAGGTTTAGGACGAGAGTCCCTGCTAAAGGGGAGAGCCTGCAAGAGCTGGCACAGGATTTGGAAAGTATGGCACACAAGGCCTACCCAACTGCACCACCAGATGTCCTCAAGTTGTTGCTGAGGGATCAGTTTGTAGATGCCTTGGACAGTCCACAACTGAAGATACAAGCAAAGCAAGCACACCCCTCTACTATGCAGGATGCAATGGCCAGAGCTCTTGAATTTTAATCCTATGTTAAGTCCAGCACAGAGGTACCAAGGTTGGTACAGTCATCAAGATTCAAGGCCAGAAAAGGTCAGTTTTCAGAGAGGTTTGAAGGACTTTGCTGGCACTGTAACAAACCTGGGCACAAGAAAGCTCAATGCTGGAAACTTCAACACAGGGAAGATGCCATGGCAGGAAAGGCTGCTACCCAGAAAGGTTGTTGGAACTGAGGAGAGCAACGACATATGAGGAGGCAGTGTAAGAAGAATACTACCAATAAGTCAGCCTCGGATAGACCAGTAGTGGTTCATGTTGAGGGATGCCCACCAACCCCCATCGTGAAAATCCCAACAGCTAGG
>NW_013776790.1:0-718 GCF_000517525.1 Limulus polyphemus
TATGAGAATCCACTGAAGTTAAATAATTTGTAATGTTCAAACTTTGTAAATGCTCCTGGTCAAATATCTGAAGTTTTCTGATTGATAAGAGTTATAACAATCACAGTTACAGATTCCGAAGTTTATAGCACACTGACTATAGCAAACTAATAATAGATACTTCCTTTTTTAACGCGTCGCGTTGGTTATATTTATAGGCGTGTGGAGAGTTTCTAGAAAAATTGAGATTACGTAACAATGCAAAGCTACGTTTAAGCATTTACGTACATACATATATTGTTGATTCTTACACTCGAGAATCTTCTACAACTTTGGAGAATAGACGGGAGTTTCGCAATACATATTTAACAGTATAAGTTATGTATGTTTCTAAATGTAGATGTAATCTAAATAAACGTCGATATCCAAATAAATATATAATAACAAGTCCACCACACTTCTCATGAGATGCATCCCCATAAAATGATGCTGCCACCTCCATGCTTGACAATGATGGTGTTGACCTCGTGACGTCTGTAGTATCGTTTACATGCCTTGTCGCAAACTCCATTCCATATTTAGGATGATTATATTTCAGTAATGGCTTCTTTCTTGCCACTCGCCCATACAGTCCAGCTTTGTATAGGAACTGGGAGGTATGAAGCACATTCCACTTCTTAATGATGGATTTCATCGTACTCAAAGGAATATTCAGCGACTTTGAAATTTTCTTGCAACA
>NW_013776791.1:0-718 GCF_000517525.1 Limulus polyphemus
CGCTAGATATTGGACTTTTCCTAAAAAATCGTAACAACTAGCCCCGGTCTCCCCTAACTTAATTGTTAAAAGGTCTCATTTTATGTAATTCATTATTGAAGAATTTTTTGTTCTATATGCTTTATTTTAAATCTTTTGTTTTAAGGTATGATATTTTGTGCTTTCATTAACTTGTTTTCCTGTATTGCTTGTTTGTACTGTTTAGTAAATAATTGTCAGGTCTGAGGGAAGTTTACTTCGATTTCTTGACAATGCACAAGGTAAAGTTTGATTGGTTTTTAGTTTTAAAGGTTGGGGAAACTTATTTGGCCTAAAAATAAAAAGGAAAGGAGAATTGTGATATGTGGCCTTGTCTTGTGTTTTTCTACCCCATTATTTTTTTCAAATTTTCAGTGTGTTTTAGGGTTTGTGCTTAATGTAGAACATCACTCAAGAACAGTTTTCTTTCATCTTACTTGCTCATGGGACTGGGTGAGTAACCAAGGGCATCATATGTGTTCTCCAACCCCGAAGGCAGTGGTGGGATTCAGCCGGTTCGCACCGGTTCCTGCGAACCTGTTCTTAGAATTTAATGACCTCCACGAACCGGTTGTTAACAATTGTATGTATAGGCCTAATAATAACGTTACAACTTACAAGTACGCGTGTTTACAACGCAACTTTACTAGCAGGCTAAGCGGACTAGGTCTACTAGATCTCTGATTAATCATTTGCCAGC
>NW_013776792.1:0-718 GCF_000517525.1 Limulus polyphemus
ATGACAAATGGACTATACTCTTCTTATAGAGGTCAGTCAAATATTCTGGAAGTGTATGTCCTTTCTTTACAGTTGTATTCCTTGCTTTAACACACTGGCACACACCCAACAATGTCCCTTCCTTAAGTGTCTGCTCACATTTAGAGAAATTGGCCACTATTATAGGTACTACTTGACGACCTGCTACAAGTGAGCTTCCAATCTTCAAGTCCGCTGGCCTGGATGGGTCTTCCACTGCTTCTACAAGCATTGGGCTTCCATGGGGATGTTCTTTTATTGGGACGCTACCACTACTGGTTTCCCGAAGCTGACTTATTGGTGGTATTTTTCTTACACTGGCTCCTCATATGTCCTTGCTCCCCACAGTTCCAACAGCCTTTCTTGGTAGCAGCCTTTACTGCTGTATCGTCTCCCCTGTGTTGAAGTTGCCGGCATTGAGCTCTCTTGTGCCCAGGTTTGTTACAGTGCCAGCAAAGTCCTTCAAACTTCTCTGAAAGCTGACCTTTTCTGGCCTTGAATCCAGATGACTGTACCAACCTCGGTAACTTTGTGCTGGAATTAACGTAGGATTCAAATTCGAGAGCTATGGCCATTGCATCCTGCATGGTAGAGGGGTGTGCTTGCTTCACTTGTATCTTAAGTTGTGGACTGTCCAAGGCATTTACGAACTGATCCCTCAGCAACAACTTGAGGAGATCGGGTGGTGCAGTTGGGTAGG
>NW_013776793.1:0-718 GCF_000517525.1 Limulus polyphemus
AAACTGATATTGTTGTATGGAAGCCAGATTTATCAGTCAAACTGATATTGTTGTATGGAAGCCAGATTTATCCAGTGAAGTTGGGATTGAAAATACAAGTTCAGTGTGGGAGGGAAATAGACACCAAAAAATTTTATATTCGAAATACCCTAGTAAAAGACCTTAGGAACTCCCCTATAAGTAACAATTTTAACACAAATGAATATATTTTCATGACAAGTGTCCATCTAGCTGTTGCAGTTGCATGGTATTGTCATTATTTAATTTCACATGTGTTATGTTACGTGACAAAGAGCTATTTTATTTATCATTTTTTGGGCACAAATTTTTGAAGTTATTGAAATCTGAATTAGTGTTTGATTTGAAAGTGTTTTAAAATCTAAAGTATTTTAAAAAAAAACATCAGCAGAGATGAATGTTAAATGTGTTTTGAAAGGAGAGAGAGATGTTGTATTTGTTGATATGGATGTTAAACGTCTGTTGCACCTGTGTTCTAGTTACACATACAGTCGACTTTGTTGTACTAGTGTTTCAGTTACACATATAATCACCTCTGTTGTGCCTGTGTTCTAGTTACACATATAATCACCTCTGTTGTGCCTGTGTTCTAGTTACACGTATAATCACCTTTGTTGTGCCTGTGTTCTAGTTACACATATAATCAACTTTCTTGTGCCTGTATTCCAGTTACACATATAATCACCTCTGTTGTGCCTGT
>NW_013776794.1:0-717 GCF_000517525.1 Limulus polyphemus
TTCCATACTGGTCTCCGTCTCGTTGGCTTCTGCTTCATATGGGGTTCATCTGCTTCATCAGGAAATGTTCTATCGTTGATAACAGTCACATCAGTGGTAGTAACTTCATCAAGACGCTTCACCGGTTCCCTTCTCAAAACTGAGTAGAGTTTCTTTTTCGACGGTAGCTTCTTCAGGTGGCACGTCTTCAGCTGCGTCATTTTTTCCGTTGTCCACTTCGTCCCAACTGAAATGTCCTGGACCATGATAACGCCAAAGCCTGTTGGCATGCACCACTTTTGCCTTACCTCGCTGACCACATTTTACCTGGAAAGTCACGTCTGAGAGACGATCCACTATGTCATATGGGCCTTCCCATGGAGAAGACAACTTAGGAGACTTCCCTTTGGTCTTCCTGGGATTATACAACCATACCTTGTCTCCTGGTACAAAGCTGACTTCAGTAGATCACTTATCATAAGATAACTTCATCGAATCAGCAGACGTTTTCAAGTTTGAAAGCACTTGATGGTGAATATCATCCATCCTTTCTGATAACACTTTCACAAACTCTGACATATTCACACGCAACTCTTCATAAGGTGGGCGTCTCTTATGCTTGGTTCCCTTTTAGCACTATATGTACTGCATGTCCTGCACCATTCTTCCACATCTCGCCTCATACCTATCCAGTAAAATCTTTGTCGTGACTCAATGTCTTCTTAATTCTGAGATGTC
>NW_013776795.1:0-717 GCF_000517525.1 Limulus polyphemus
TCCTGTGAAACTATCATGGGATTGACGCAGCACAACTTCCTGTAACTTTCTCGGTATAACCGTTTGCCAGGTCGTCACTTTCCCATCTCCAGAGAAGAATACCATCTTCAAGCTTCAACTGGTCCCATTGTGCCCAATAGTTCTTTGTCACAGGGCTTAGACTAGACACCTTCTCCCAAGCAGGGCGCACAACACTTGCTTTTAGGAATTCAATTATAGGCTTCAAATCTTGGTCTTTCTCCTGCTCTGATTTAATATCTATACCTGGTTCCATTTCACCATCATCAACTTCTTCAGTCACTTTGACTTCACCTTGATGGCACCTAATTAGTTCAACCTCTCTTTTAACAGTTACCGGAACTTGGCCTTTGTTATTCCCAAACGTCATTTTATCAAAATTAATTACAAACTTCCTCGGTAGTAAATAGTCCAATCCTAATTTGCATTGGTCTTCAATGTCAGCCAAGTATACTTTCTGTCTGTTCTTCATGCCCATGAGCTCAATAGTTACCCACACTGGTCCCCACAATCTTTTAGAATGTCCTGTCACACCATAAAGCTTTTTTATGGCTTCTGGTACTCCTTTGTGATCTAACACCTTGGTGCTCACAAGGGTTTGCTGAGATGCAGAATCTATGACAAAGTTGCACCTTTGGCCATCCAGCTTCCCCGTCACGTAGACACTATGTATGCTTGCCATTTTACACTTAGCTGTTT
>NW_013776796.1:0-718 GCF_000517525.1 Limulus polyphemus
GCAAATCAAACTACAGCTTAGCAGATTTGATGGTAGCAATACAAGAACAGCAAAAGAAACAAGAAGAGAAATTACAGTAGTTCTTGGAGGAAAAAGAAAAGAAACAAGAAGAACGAGAAAAGAAACAAGAAGAGAGACAACAGCAGTTGCAAGAAAACCTGCAACAGTGGCAGCTGGAACAGCAAAATAAACAAGAGAGATTACAGCAGTTGTTCGAGGAAAAAGAAAAGAAACAAGAAGAACGAGAAAAGAAACAAGAGAGAGACAACAGCAGTTGCAAGAAAACCTGCAACAGTAGCAGCTCGAACAGTAAAAGAAAAAAGAGAGATTACAGCAGTTGTTGGAGGAAAAAGAAAAGAAACAAGAAGAGAGATCACAACAGCTATTGGAGGAGAAAGAAAATAAACAAGAAGAGAGACTACAGCAGTGGTTGGAGAAGAAGGAAATGAACATTTAGAGATACTACAGCAGTGGATGGAAGAGAAAGAAAATAAACAAGAAGAAAGTCTCCAAAAGTTGCAGGAAAGTCAGCAGCAACTACAGGAAAGTCAACAACAGTGGCAAAAAGTACAAAAGGAAAACATTAGTCAATTTGAAAGCAAATTAAATGCATTAAAGGATGATTTATTGTCTTTTACACAAGGAAGATACATTAACCATCGATTTAATCAGCCCCAGACAATGGCAAGCCCCTTCCAGACCCCGCAGCTAAATTGTA
>NW_013776797.1:0-717 GCF_000517525.1 Limulus polyphemus
GTTTTTAATTCTCATCATAAACTGTTATAAAAACTTATGAAAAAAGAAATTAAATTTTATCAAAGATTTGCATAATGTAATTAACAACAGAATATTTTGATCTATTAAATGAAAGATATTGGTTCAAGTTACTAATATTTTTAACGTTTGTATGAACAACTTGTGTTTATATTAAAGTTGATATTGTACAATCAAAGTTTAAATACATCCACTTACTTAACATTCTTATAAAATTATTTCATTCACCTTTAATATGTATTTAAAAGTATATTATTTTGGGATTTCATTCACTTGATCAATGAGATTATGTTTAATACTATATTCACTTTTTAATATATCTTTAAACATTTTTATTATGTGGTTTCATTCACTTGACTACCATAATTACATATAAACTAATTTCACTCACTTCTAAATATATATATTTAAAACTACATTTTATTCTTAATTTCATTCATGTGATTAATGTAATCATTATCTAATCTATATAAAAGTCAGTGTGTGTCACATCACATCACACTTGATTTCTCTAAATAGGAGGAGTCATAAAAGCCAAAATACATTTATCCAGATAGGATAGTTTGAATACTGTCTGTCCATTGCGATTTTAGTGATGGGGGTGGAAAGGGGCCATGAGGAGGGGGGGTGCCGTGAAATCTTATAAGTGTAGTGAGTGTTGGTATAATAAAAACAAACCTCGTTAATCAACGGAGACTC
>NW_013776798.1:0-718 GCF_000517525.1 Limulus polyphemus
TACTTTTTGGTTCTTTATATCTTTAATATAAACAGAAATGAATCTGTTCCGTTCCTTGCATCTTCAATATAAACAGTAATGAATCTGTTCGTTTCCTCAAGTGTTCAATACAAATAGTAATGAATCTGTTCGGTTCCTTATATCTTAAATAGAAACAATAATGACTCCGTTCGGTTCGTTATATGTTCAATACAATCAGTAATGAATCTGTTTGGTTCACAATGTATGCGATGCAAACACTAATGAATCTGTTCGGATATTCATGTGTTCAATACAAACAGTAATGAATCTGTTCAGTTCCTCATGTGTTCAATACAAACAGTAATGAATCAGTGTGTTCAATACAAACAGTAATGAATCTGCGTGTTCAATACAAACAGTAATGAATCTGTGTGTTCAATACAAACAGTAATGAATCTGTTCGGTTCCTCATGTGTTCAATACAAACAGTAATGAATCTGTTCGGATCCTCATGTCTTCAATGCAAACAGTAATGAATCTGTTCAGTTCATTGTATCTTCAATACAAACAGTAATGAATCTGTTCGGTTCCTTATATATTCAATACAAACATTAATGAATCCGTTTTGTTTCACATGTCTTCAATAGAAACAGTAATGAATCTGTTCGGACCCTTATATCTTCAAAACAAACATTAATGAATCTGTTCGATTTCCCAAGTCTTCAATACAAACAGTAATGAATCGGGTCGGTTCCTT
>NW_013776799.1:0-907 GCF_000517525.1 Limulus polyphemus
GTTTACCAGAGAAGATAGCTTCTCTTTGTTTAAAAAATGCCTGTAAGTGTAGTTGTTGTTTACCAGAGAAGAAAGCATCTCTTTGTTTAAAGGTCACCTGTAAGTGTAGTTGTTGTTTACCAGAGAAGATAGCTTCTCTTTGTTTAAAGAACACCTGTAAGTATAGTTGTTGTTTACCAGAGAAGAAAGCTTCTCTTTGTTTAAAGAACACCTGTAAGTATAGTTGTTGTTTACCAGAGAAGAAAGCTCTCTTTGTTTAAAGAACACCTGTAAGTATAGTTGTTGTTTACCAGGGAAGACAGTTTATCTTTGTTTAAACGTCACCTTGAAACATTCTCCTGTAATAAAGATCAGCATTTCACTATGTACTGATATTATTAATATTAGTGGTCTTTGTTTCCCCCTACAGTACCAATAAACTTTAATGATCTGCTAAAGGATTATACATTGCAAGGTTTTCGTATTATTGCTCTTGCCTGGCGGGCACTTGACAGAGAGTTGACGTGGCATCATGTTCAGGAATTAAAAAGGTTTGTATGGAACTTTCTTTCATTTTTCTCAACTCTTCGTTTTTTAGTTACTGTGTTTCAAAAGTTTAATTTCGAGTATAAATGGCTTAAGTAAAAAAACATATACAATCATTTAAAGAGTAGGCTTTAACACTGTAAGAATCATTCAATGTTTATATACCTAATATTAATCTGTCTCTCAGTGTTCTATATTTCTTAACAGAGACCAAATAGAAATTGATTTGACTTTCCTGGGTCTTCTCGTAATGCAGAACAAACTGAAACCAGAAACTATTCCTGTGATACAGATACTTCATAAAGCAGAGATCCGAACAATGATGGCTACAGGTAATGTTGTATATCTTGTGGTAGATTTAAAGGGTTGATAGAAATGTTAG
>NW_013776800.1:0-718 GCF_000517525.1 Limulus polyphemus
GTTGTTGCAGACACAATGACATCATCCAGGTACACTATGGCTATCCTCCATTGTAGGCCTTCCAGTACTCTTTCCATCAGCCTCTCAAATGTTTCTGGAGCATTACTAGGCCTAAATGGCATAACACGGTATTGCCAGAGACCTTGGCCATAACTAAATGCAGTCTTAGGTTTATCTGCTTCAGCCATTTTCACTTGATGGAAACCTGACTTTAAGTCCAGAGTTGAGAACCACCTGGCTCCACTTAGGGCATCAAGAGTATCATCAATTCTTGGCAGTGGGTATGAGTCTTTTTTGTTTATACTATTAAGAGCCCTGAAGTCCACACAGCAACGTTGGGTCCCATCCTTTTTCTGGACTAACACGATGGGAGCTGACCAGCTCGACTATCCTTTCCTTAATTAGGCCATCCATGACGTCCTCCATCTCTTGTCACTTTGCTGGAGCTATTCTCCTCGGAGGGATCTTTATTGGACGGTGATTGCCTGTGTTTATTCTGTGCTTTACAATGTCCTTGCAGCCGAGGTCATGATCTCTTTTTGAAAAGACATCTGCATAATTCGCCAAAAGTTCCATAACCTGAAGAGCCTGTGATGATGACAAATGGACTATATTCTTCTTATAGAGGTCAGTTAAATGTTCTGGGAGAGGATGTCCTTTCTTTATGGTCGTATTTCTTGCCTTAACATTGACTGGCTCTACCCCCTGGCACACAACC
>NW_013776801.1:0-716 GCF_000517525.1 Limulus polyphemus
CAGTCAATCCAACATCAGCTGCATTTTCACCTGGCATTCGTTTACGATGTATTTTTCTTCTTTCAATGGTAAATCTCCGTGTTATCACACTGATTCTTGCCCACTTTAAGTGCTTCTTGACAGGACTTTTCACGTGATTTTATCAATTTCTCTTTCAAAGAATCATGATCAGCAGCTGCTTCTCTAAAATTCATTTTTGGGTCCTGTAAACGTTTCTGCACTCGATTGATAGATGATAAATGATTTCTCCAAAAATGCAAAAGTACAAGAAAATCAAATGTAAGCATACGTTGCAGAATATTATGAGCACCACATTTTGTTTCAGCCGTGTTACCATTCTCACTTAATTGCTCTAATAGTCCTAGCAATTCATCCAGTTTTTCATGTTCAACTTTTACTGCCTTTTCTCTTGCACTCCACCATGTTTCTGATTCACGCTAGACAGAGCTCTTAAGCTCCTGCTGCAGTTCGTCCCATCGAGTTGTTGAATGAGTAAAGAAATTATAAATGGCTTCAATTATAACAAAAAAGGTAATAACTGTTGTTTCCTGACTTGCAGCATGAAGACATATTAAGTTCAAACTATGGTTGTCACAGTTTATAAACACTGCTTTTGGATTTTTGTTCAGAATTCTTTGTTGAATGCCTGACAGATGACCTGACATGAGAGCAGAATTACCATAATATTGTGAACAACAATCACTCAATAAAATTCC
>NW_013776802.1:0-718 GCF_000517525.1 Limulus polyphemus
GTTTACAAACACAAAATCAAAATTCAACAAAGTCTCTTAATTTTGCGGGACGTATCTTCTTCCGTACTGGTCTCCGTCTCGTTGGCTTCTGCTTCATGTGGGGGTTCATCAGGAAATGTCCTATCGTCGGTAACAGTCACATCAGTGGTAGTAGCTTCATCAAGAGCTTCACCATTTCCCTTCTCAAAACCGAGTCGAGTTTCTTCTTCGACAGTGGCTTTTTCAGGTGACATGTCTTCAGCAGCGTCATTTGTTCCATTGTTCACTTTATCCCAACTGAAATGTCCTGAACCGTGATAACGCCAAAGCCTGTTAGCATGCACCACCTTTGGTTTACCTCGCCGACCACATTTTATCCGGAAAGTCACGTCTGAGAGACGATCCGCTATGTCATATGGGCCTTCCCAAGGAGAAGACAACTTAGGAGACTTCCCTTTGGTCTTCCTGGGATTATACAACCACACCTTGTCTCCTTGTACAAAACTAACTTAAGTAGATCTCTTATCATAAGATAACTTCATCAAATCAGCAGACGTTTTCAAGTTTGAACGTACTTGATGGTGAATATCATCCATCCTTTCCGATAACACTTTCACAAACTCTGACACATTTTCAGGCAACTCTTTATAAGGTGGGCGTCCTGTTAACAGATCCACTGGCAACCGAAGTTCCCAACTAAACATCAACTTTGCTGGAGTGTATTCAGTGGTTTCATGCT
>NW_013776803.1:0-718 GCF_000517525.1 Limulus polyphemus
ATCAGAAATTGTCCTATCATCGGTAATGGTCACCTCAGTGGTAGTAACTTCATGAAGGGCTTCACTGTTTCCCTTCTCAAGACCGAGTAGAGTTTCTTCTTCGACAGTGGCCTTTCCAGGTGACACGTCTTCAGCGGCGTCTTTTGTTCCATTGTTCACTTCATTCCAACTGAAATGTCCTGGACTGTGATAACACCAAAGCCTGTTGGCATGCACCACCTTTGGCTTACCTCGCCGCCCACATTTTATCCAGAAAGTCACGTCTGAGAGATGATGCACTATGTCATATGGGCCTTCCTATGGAGAAGACAACTTAGAAGACTTCCCTTTGATCTTCCAGGGATTGTACAACCACACCTTGTCTCCTGGTACAAAACTAACTTCAGTAGATCTCTTATCATAAGATAACTTCATCGAATCATCAGACGTTTTCAAGTTTGAACGCACTTGATGGTGAATATTATCCATCCTTTCCGATAATACTTTCACGAATTCTGACACATCTTCAGGCAACACTTCATAAGGTGGGCGTCCTGTTAACAGATCCACTGGCAACCAAAGTTCCCGACCAAACATCAACTTTGCTGGAGTGTATCCAGTGGTTTCATGCTCTGCTGTCAATTTGGCCATCAACAGTGGAGGGAGTAAGACATCCCAGTCATCTTGGCGACTATTACAAAACTTTGCCAATCCTGTCCCAGTGTCCAATTGTACTTTT
>NW_013776804.1:0-718 GCF_000517525.1 Limulus polyphemus
GATGCCTTGGACAGTCCACAACTGAAGGTACAAGTAAAGCAAGCATTATGCAGGATGCAATGGCCAGAGCTCTTGAATTCGAATCCTACGTTACGTCCAGTACAGAGGTACCAAGGTTGATACAGTCATCAGGATTCAAGGCCAGAAAAGGACAGCTTTCAGAGAGGTTTGAGGGACTTTGCTGGCACTGTAACAAACCTGGGCACAAGAAAGCTCAATGCTGGAAACTTCCAAACAGGGAGGATGCCACGGCAGGAAAGGCTGCTACCCAGAAGGGACTGTTGAGAGCAAGGACATATGAGGAGCCAGTGTAAGAAGAATAATACCAATAAGTCAGTTTTAGGAAACCAGTAGTGATTGGTGCTGAGGGACGCCTACCAACCCCAATTGTGAAAGTCCCAACAGCTAAGTGTAAAATGCCAAACACATATAGTGTCTACGTGACAGGAAAGCTGGATGGCCAAAAGTGCAACTTTATCATAGATTATGCATCTCAGCAAACCCTTGTGAGCATCGAAGTGCTGGATAACAAAGGAGTACCAGAAGCCATACAGAAACTCTGTGGTGTGACAGGACATTATTCAAGTTTTTGGGGACCAGTGTGGGTAATTTTTGAGCTCATAGGCATGAAGGACAGACACAAAGTATACTTGGCTGACATTGAAGACCAATGCATATTAGGGTTGTATTACTTACTGCCGAGGAAGTGTGTAATTAA
>NW_013776805.1:0-717 GCF_000517525.1 Limulus polyphemus
CAATTCAACAAAAGTCTCTTAATTTTACGGGACGTATCTCCTTCCGAACTGGTCTCCGTCTCGTTGGCTTCTGCTTCATATGGGGTTCATCTGCTTCATCAGGAAATGTTCTATCGTCGATAACAGTCACATCAGTGGTAGTAACTTCATCAACAGCTTCACCATTTCCCTTCTCAAAACTAAGTAGAGTTTCGTCTTCGACGGTGGCTTTTTCACGTGACACGTCTTCAGCAGCATCATTTGTTCTGTTGTTCACTTCGTCCCAACTGAAATGCCCTGGACCATGATAATGCCAAAGCCTGTTGGCATGCACCACTTTTGGCTTACCTCGCCGACCACATTTGATTAGGAAAGTCACATCTGAGAGACGATCCACTATGTCATATGGGCCTTCCCATGGAGAAGACAGCTTAAGAGACTTCCCTTTGGTCTTCCTGGTATTATACAACCACACCTTGTCTCCTGGTTCAAAGATGACTTCAGTAGATCTCTTATCATAAGATAGCTTCATCGAATCAGTAGACGTTTTCACGTTTGAACATACTTGATGGTGAATATCATCCATCCTTTCCGATAACACTTTCACAAATTCTGACATATTCTCAGGCAACTCTTCATAAGGTGGGCGTCCCTTATGCTTGGGTCCCCTTTTTGCACTACATGTACTGCATGTCCTGCACCATTCTTCCACATCTCACCTCATACCTATCCAGTAAA
>NW_013776806.1:0-347 GCF_000517525.1 Limulus polyphemus
GTGCTGTAGACAGGTTCCACGTAAAATTAATAATTATTTTATTTGCTGTGAAAAGAAGAAAATGCTCAGGTTCAACGTGGAAACCAGACGCCAAAGGCCACCACCAGAGGGTAAAAAAACTTCCTAATCCTACAAAAGAAGTAACTGATACATTTGGTGGAAAACGAAGTCTAATAATGAATAGTAGAGCAACGGCAAAAAATGTAAACATCTTTAATTAATGAATGTTTCGGAATTACACATATTCTATCTTCAGCAAATCTATGAAAATGACAACTGAACAATCTTTACATGAATTACTAATATAAAAATAGAATGAATAGTGTTAGAAAACTTATAAAATTATT
>NW_013776807.1:0-718 GCF_000517525.1 Limulus polyphemus
ATGGCCAAAGGTGCAACTTTGTCATAGACTCTGCGTCTCAGCAAACCTTTGTGAGCATCAAGGTGTTAGATCATGAAGGAGTACCAGAAGCCATACAGAAGCTTTATGATGTGACAGGACATTCTACAAGGTTGTGGGGACCAGTGTGGGTAACTATTGAGCTCATGGGCATAAAGGACAGACAGAAAGTATACTTGGCTGACATTGAAGACGAATGCATATTAGGATTGGACTATCTACTACCGAGAAAGTTTGTAATTGATTTTGATAAAATGATGTTTGGGAATAACGAAGGCCAAGTTCTGGTAACTGTTAAAAGAGAGGTTGAAATAAATAGGTGCCATCAAGGTGAAGTCAAAGTGACTGAAGAAGTTGATAATGACGAAGTGGAACCAGGTATCGATATTAAAGCGGAGCAGGAGAAAGATCAAGATTTGAAGCCTATAATTGATTTCCTAAAAATAAGTGTTTTGTGCCCTGCTTGGGAGAAGGTGTCTAATCTAAGCCCTGTGATAAAGCACTATTGGGCACAGTGGGACCAGTTAAAGCTTGAAAATGGTATTCTTGTCCGGAGATGGGAAACTACAGATAGGAAAGTGACGACTTGGCAAACAGTTATACCGAGGAAGTTACGGAAGTTGTGGTGCGTCAATCCCATGATAATTTAACAGGAGGACATCTCGGAACTAGGAAGACATTGAGTCATTTACGACAAAGA
>NW_013776808.1:0-968 GCF_000517525.1 Limulus polyphemus
TTAAGAAAGGACTTGTGTCGCTAAAGTTTAGTCGGAAAGAATTTACGGAAAATTAACTAACGAACGAAGACGTAACAAATTGGTGTCAGAAGTGGGATAGAAAATATAAAAAAGAAGAAGAAGAAGATGTAAACGAGAGGCGGCGAATCAAACTACAGCTTAGCAGATTTGATGGCAGCAATACAAGAACAGCAAAAGAAACAAGAAGAACGAGAAGAGAAATTACAGCAGTCGTTGGAGGAAAAGGAAAAGAAACAAGAAGTACGAGAAAAGAAACAAGAAGAGAGATTACAGCAGTGGCAACTAGAACAAGAAAGGAAACAGGAAGAAAGTATTCAACAGTTGCAGGAAAGTCAGCAGCAACTACAGGAAAGTCAACAACAGTGGCAAGAAGTACAAATGGAAAACATTAGTAAATTTAAAAGCTAATTAGATACGTTAAAGGACGATTTATTGTCTTTTACACAAGGAGAATACATTAACCATCGACTTAACCAGCCCCAGACAATAACAAGCCCTGTCCAGACCCTGCAGCTAAACCCTAATGCAGACATATTCAGTCCCATTAGAAGTCACATCCCAGATATGAATGTCAGTACCAGGAGTGATCTAGTACGAAGGAAGCCACAGGAATACGATGGGAAAGCACCGTGGGAAGCATATAGAGCACAATTTGAGCTACTGGCAGAAATGAATGGATGGACAGAGGAGCAGAAAGCAGTATATCTGGCAATGAGCTTGAAGGGACAACCACTGGAAATACTTGGACAGTTGTCAGCAGCCGACAGACACAACTATAGAGCACTGGTAGCGGCACTAGAACTCAGGTACGGAACCCAAAATCAGTCGGAAGACTACAGGGCTAAGGTTTAGGACGAGAGTCCGCGCTAAAGGGGAAAGTCTGCCAGAGCTGGCACAGGACTTGGAAAGCATGGCACACAAGGCCTACCCAACTGCATCACCCGATC
>NW_013776809.1:0-717 GCF_000517525.1 Limulus polyphemus
GCAGTTTTTGTAGTGCACATAGGGGCTAATGATGTAAGGAAAGGTATGTCACAGGAGCTCATTAATAAATATAAGGGGTTAATAAAGGCACTTAAAGAAAACGGTTATAACTTAATTTTGTCAGGGATATTGCCCAGAATTAACTGTTTGGATCAAGTTATAAGTAGATCATTAGAGTTAAACGCTAGGCTTAGGCTAGTATGTAAGGATGACTTATGGGATCAGTTCAGTGGGTGAAGGGAGCATTTTGCAATGGATGGTTTACATTTAAATAGAATAGGGGCTGGCTTGTTTGCTAAGGCTATTAACTTAGCTGTAAGGGAAGTTTTAAACTAGGACTAGACAGTGGTGAGGGCCAGGAAAAACTGAATACAAAAAAAATAAGAAGCAGAGAAAAGTTTAGCAACGGAAATGAGTATAGAAGTAGTTATAAGGATATACTTAATTGTTACTATTGTAATGCTAGAAGTATAAGAAATAAAATAGATGACTTTAGAGCACTGGTAGGAATGGAAGATTGATATAATGGAAATAACTGAAATATGGTTAATTGTAGATAATTTTAATGAAAAATGTCTTAGAGATACAGGGTTACAGGCTATTTAATAGGGATAGAGTGCTAAAGAGGGGAGGAGGAGTGGCTTTATGTAGAATGTGAGTTACATCCAGCTGAAGTTGAGGATAAAGATAATAGCAAGAAGATCGAATCCATTTAGG
>NW_013776810.1:0-718 GCF_000517525.1 Limulus polyphemus
TGATTTCCATCTTACAAATAGGTTGTTAATGACCTGATTAAAGAAATCACTTGGCTTTTAAACAAAAAACATGTCGATGTCCTCTTTAACACCTTCCACATTTGCATACATTTTCCCATTAAGATGGTGTTGCAGCGAACGAAAAAGATAGTAATCTAATGGTGCCATATCTGGAGAATATGGTGGGTGGGGGAGAAATTCCCAACCCAACCCCATAATCTTGTGTTGCGTCAAGTGTGCCACATGTGGACGTGCATTGTCGTGGAGAACACCTTTCCGATTGATGGATGAAGGACGTTTCTAATGAAGTGCTTGATTTAAACATTCCAGTTGCTGACTATAGATCTCTGCCTTGACAGTTCGCTATGGATTGAGGAGTTTGAAATGAATTATTCTTTTGATGTCCGACCAAATGCAAATCATCACTTTCTGCGGATGCAGTCCAGGTTTTGGGGTCGGAAGTGGTTTTTGTCTAAGACTGGGCCATTGTTTTTGGCATTTAATATTCGCAAAGATAATCCATTTTTCATCACCGGTGACAATTCTGTCCAAAAATGA
Source organism: Limulus polyphemus (assembly GCF_000517525.1). Lineage (NCBI taxonomy): Eukaryota > Metazoa > Arthropoda > Merostomata > Xiphosura > Limulidae > Limulus > Limulus polyphemus. The sequence continues at coordinate 559 of NW_013776810.1, forward strand.
TTCATACACATTACGCGTCAGAAGAGACAAAGCATCGTTCACACGTTGGAAACGATGATCATCGGAGAGTTCGTGAGGCACCCAAGCACCTTCTTTATGGAGTTTTCGCATATTCCTTAGATGTTTACGTGTGGTTTCATGAGAGATATGCAATTTCAGG
>NW_013776811.1:0-718 GCF_000517525.1 Limulus polyphemus
GTTTTAGTAAATGCTTCTGAAGAAACTGTAAAGCAAAACGTTGAGTGTCGAATTAAATGTAAACAACATTTTGGTGTTATAAGGTCGTTTATTTCTAGTATTAATGTCTTCTATACACCAATATGTACTACAGAAATTAACATAAGATTTATGCTAGTATTTGTGAACTGCAGAGCCATAAAGTCTATACTGATATTACTTGCGTAGTGTGTAGTAAATCTATTATGGAAGCAGCGTTCATATTGAGATATTAGTTACGGGAATACTTTTTATTTCAGAGAGTACGTGCTAGGAAAGCAAGCTTAGAGGAGCTCCAGACTTGCCATAGGTTAGTGTACATCCTAACAAGGAAGTATCGTAATGTACTGGTCAGTTTATGTACATCCTAACAAGGAAGTATCGTAATGTACTGGTCAGTTTATGTACATCCTAACAAGGAAGTATCGTAATGTACTGGTGTTAGTGTACATCCTAACAAGGAAGTATCATAATGTACTGGTGTTAGTGTACATCCTAACAAGGAAGTATCGTAATGTACTGGTGTTAGTGTACATCCTAACAAGGAAGTATCATAATGTACTGGTCAGTTTATGTACATCCTAACAAGGAAGTATCGTAATGTACTGGTGTTAGTGTACATCCTAACAAGGAAGTATCGTAGTGTACTGGTGTTAGTGTACATCCTAACAAGGAAGTATTGTAATGTACTGGTCAGTTT
>NW_013776812.1:0-719 GCF_000517525.1 Limulus polyphemus
AATCTACTCTCGTCTCGTCAAGCCGGTTTTAATTTTATTTGAATACTAATTAAAACGTTACTACTCGATCAGGCAAAATCATGTGAAAATCACAACCTTTAGTTATACTTGTCGCAAATTATATGGCATAACAGCATGATATGCACTAAACAAACTTACCATAAACAATACTAAAGTGCATGAAAAAGTCCACAACTACACAAACCATTAACTAAAACACATACAGGGATCCCTCGATTAATGCGTTTTCGTTTAGTGCGCTTAAATTTTTTTTATAACCAATATTCGATTAGTGCATGCATAATACTCGATTAGTGCGATAACACACATTTCATTTTAACCATACTAATTGAAAAGTAAGTTTTAGGCACCGAAATTAAAAATAGAAAATGGGTAACTATTTTACTTGTCAAGCTATTACTAGAGTGTCCACCCCGGGGACCCCGACCCCGTCACCCCGGGGTATTTTAGCGATTTTTTCACCCCTTGCCCCGGGGTAAAATACTTGAACTACCCCAGGGCAAATCTTTACTATTTTAGTGAACAAATATCTTTTTCATAACAATAATTCATAAAAACCATCGTCCTCATCAAAATCATCGTCATCGTGATGATCGTCGTTGTTTATAGGAAACGCACCATAGATTTGAAATATAAGTCAGTGAAAAAGGGTAAAACCTTTGCTAGGGCTGGTGAAAGGAATTTGGAAAATGAAAGAG
>NW_013776813.1:0-718 GCF_000517525.1 Limulus polyphemus
AACATCAAGAGCTGTTAACACTAGAAAAACACCAAGAGCTGTTAACACTAGACAAACACCAAGAGCTGTTAACATTAGACAAACATTAAGAACTGTTAACACTAGACTAACACCAAGAGCTGTTAACATTAGACAAACATTAAGAACTGTTAACACTATACAAACAAAAAGAGCTGTTAACATTAGACAAACAACAAGAGTTGCTAACACTAGACAAACATCAAGAGCTGTTAACATTAGACAAACATTAAGAGTTGTTAACACTAGATAAACATCAAGAGCTGTTAACACTAGAAAAACACCAAGAGCTGTTAACACTAGACAAACATCAAGAGCTGTTAACACTAGACAAACACCAACAGCTGCAAAACCCTTGATACATCTGATATAATATTTTATTAAGTAACCGACGTTACTTGAATATGTAAGAAATAGTATTGTGACATCTAAGTGTATTCCTCATTAATGCCCGGCATGGCCAGGTGGTTAAGGCGCTCGACTCGTAATCTGAGGGTCGCGGGTTCGAATCCCCATTACACCAAACATGCTCGCCCTTTCAGCCGTGGAGGCGTTATAATGTGACGGTCAATCCCACTATTCGTTGGTAAAAGAGTAGCCCCAGAGTTGGCGGTGGGTGTTGAGGACTAGCTGCCTTCCCTCTAGTCTTACACTGCTAAAATAGGGACGGTTAGCGCAGATAGCCATCGTGTAGTTTTGC
>NW_013776814.1:0-718 GCF_000517525.1 Limulus polyphemus
CATTCGTCTTCCATGTCAGCCAAGTATACTTTCTGTCTGTCCTTTATGCCCATGAGCCCAATAGTTACCCACACTGGTCCCCACAATCTTGTAGAGTGTCCTGTCACACCATAAAGCTTCTGTATGGCTTCTGGTACTCCTTCGTGTTTTAACACCTTGATGCTCACAAAGGTTTGCTGAGACGCAGAGTCTATGACAAAGTTGCACCTTTGGCCATCTAGCTTTCCTGTCACATAGACACTGTGTGTGTTTGGCATTTTACACCTAGCTGTTGGGACTTTCATGATGGGGGTTGGTGAGTGTCTCTCAACACCAACTACTACTGGCCTCTGTGAGGCTGACTTGTTGGTAATATTTCTCCTACACTGGCTCCTCAAATGTCCGTGCTTTCCACAGTTCCAACAACCTTTCTGGATACCAGCCTTTCCTCCTGTGGCACCTCCCCTGTGTAGAAATTTCCAGCATTGAGCTCTCTTGTGCCCAGGTTTGTTACAGTGCCAGCAAAGTCTCTCAAACTTCTCTGAAAGCTGACCTTTTCTGGCTTTGAATCCAGATGACTGTACCAACCTCGGTACCTCAGCAACAACTTGAGGAGATCGGGTGGTGCAGTTGGGTAGACCTTGTGTGCCATGCTTTCCAAGTCCTGTGCCAGCACTTGCAGGCTCTCCCCTTTAGCACGGACTCTCGTCCTGAACCTGGCCCTGTAGACTTCCGACTG
>NW_013776815.1:0-718 GCF_000517525.1 Limulus polyphemus
TATGTCCTTGCTCTCCACAGTTCCAACAAGCTTTCTGGGTAGCAGTCTTTCCTGCTGTGGCATGTCCCCTGTGTTGAAGTTGCCAGCATTGAGCTCTCTTGTGCCCAGGTTTATTACAGTGCCAGCAAAGTCGCTCAAACCTCTCTGAAAGCTGACCTTTTCTGGCCTTGAATCCTGATGACTGTACCAATCTTGATACCTCTGTGCTGGACTTAACGTAGGATTCAAATTCAAGAGCTCTGGTCATTGCATCCCGCATAGTAGATGGGTGTGCTTGCTTCACTTATATCTTCAGTTGTGGACTGTCCAAAGCATCTACAAACTGATCCCTCATCAACAACTTGAGGACATCGGGTGATGCAGTTGGGTAGGCCTTGTGTGCCAAACTTTCCAAGTCCTGTGCCAGCTCTTGCAGGCTCTCCCCTTTAGCACGTACTCTCGTCCTAAACCTAGCCCTGTAGACTTCGGTCTGATTTTAGGTTCCAAACCTGAGTTATAGAGCAGCTACCAGTGTTCTATAGTCGTGCCTGTCGTCTGCTGACAACTGTCCAAGTATTTCCAGTGGTTGTCCCTTCAAGCTCGTTGCCAGATATACTGCTTTCTGCTCCTCTGTCCATCCATTCATTTCTGCCAGTAGCTCAAATTGTGCTCTATATGCTTCCCACGGTGCCTTCCCATCGAATTCCTGTGGCTTCCTTCGTACTAGATCACCCCTTTT
>NW_013776816.1:0-714 GCF_000517525.1 Limulus polyphemus
ACTGGTCTCTGCTCATTGGCTTCTGCTTCACATGGGGCTCATCTGCTCCATCAGGAAATGTCCCATTGTTGGTAGCAGTCACATCAGTGGTAGTAACTTCATTAATGGCTTCACTGTTTTCCCTCTCAGAACCGGGTAGAGTTTGTTCTTCAACAGTGGTTTTTCGGGTGACACGTCTTCAGCAGCGTCATTTGTTCCATTGTTCACTTCATTCCAACTGAAATGTCCTGGACCGTGACAATGCCAAAGCCTGTTGGCATGTGCCACCTTTGGTTTACCTCGCCGACCACATTTTATTCGAAAAGTCACGTCTGAGAGACGATCCACTATGTCATATGGTCCTTCCCATGGAAAATACAACTTAGGAGACTTCCCTTTGGTCTTCCTGGGATTATACAACCACAACATGTCTCCTGTACAAAGTCGACTTCAGTAGATCTCTTATCATAACATAGCTTCATCGAATCAGCAGAAGTTTTCAAGTTTGAAAGCACTTGATGGTGAATATCATCCATCCTTTCAGATAACACTTTCACGAACTCTGACACATTTTCAGGCAACTCCTCGTAAGGTGGGTGTCCTGTTAACAGATCCACTGGCAACCGAAGTTCCCGACCAAACATCAACTTTGCTGGAGTGTATCCAGTGGTTTCATGCTCTGCTGTTCTATAGGCCATCAACAGTGGAGGGAGTAAGACATCCCAGTCATCTTGG
>NW_013776817.1:0-2309 GCF_000517525.1 Limulus polyphemus
AACCAGGAGTTTTTGTATGTATGTCTGTAATATGTTTTGTACCAGAATAATCCGATCCAGGATTTTGTATTCTACGTTTTAAAATTAACTGTCCTAGTTCATGAAGTGGCATCAGCTATTCTTCTCACATGGAGGGTTATAAATTCATCGAATGGCAAAGTTATGTTTCTTGACTGTTGAATTTCGTAGCGCTTTTTCTCGCCAGTAGTCACAAGTGAAATTCCAATAATGCGGTTACTTTAATTTCTGACCCTGATTCCATGTCACTGGTAAATAACCTGACCCCTCATTGTCTTTTAAGTGTTGGTTTTCAATATTTAGCCTTATATATTGTTTAGAACCTTAGAACGGAACACATTAACAAATAAATGCTATCTAGGAGTTGAGTTAGACGTTATTAAATAATGTGATAAAGGAAGGGAAATATTTCGACCAGTGAAGTTTGAGAAATTCGTTTTCATAATTTATATGCTTGCATACTCATTATAGTTTTACCTAGCACTCATAAATTCATGAACATTATTCTCTCCCTGTTTCTGTTTACTCGGACATTATGTTTCTGCGCTACATCGATGCACATTTTTGTGCATCTCAGTACTCTTTAGGCAAACAAACTCGTTATACAAAAACCACTTCCGGGTTTTAACTTCTATTGCCCCTACTCAATGCCATAGACGCATAGTTGAGAGAGGTTTTGTTTATTTTAAATGTTATATTTCTTAACAGTCTGTTACTGTTTTAAACGATTTGTAAGGTTAAAGTCCATCAAATGTCAAGTGCTAAGGAATAATTTCTTAATATATGTTTGTTTGCTTCTATGGATCAACTCTGGGTGCCTGGGACCATACATAAAGACACCCACAACTAGTATATTCCAGCCATGATATGCAAAGTAAGGTGTATTGTAACAGGTGGGAGTTTGTGAATACAAATTTTGTTGACAAAAGCCATTGACGTGTTCTACGCAATGATACCTAGCATAGTCAATAAGGCTTTTTTTTTTTTGTGGAACACGACACAAGTCGTGTTTACACAATTTGCTTTCTTGACATATCAGTTCAAATGTTCACTACCTCAAACGACTATAGGATTAATTGACTATTTATGCCAGTCCATACCGAGACATAAATGATCAGGTCTACAAAAATCTAGCATCTATATATAGGATATGAAATCAAGCAACTGGTTGTCAAATAGTATTTCGTTATGATTTTCTTTAATTGTAACATAAGTTCTTAGTAAAGCTGCAAGTCAGTAAATAAGTTCAAACTATTTTTAGTTCATTTTCTGTTGCTTCTTAAAACACACCAGTATATTACAGAGGTAGGCAAGATGAGAAAATGATATCAAAGCTATAATTATAGAAAAGAAAAATTGATAATCCAGGTACACTCCGACGTACGCCATTCATACACTGAGACGTATCCAGATCAGCAATTTAAAAAATCTAAGCCAGTAATACACCACATCTTTAAGAGCATTGGAAAACAAGTTAGTCGATGATTCTTCTCTGGAATTCCGTGGATACGAAACTGATGTCTCTCCAAGTTGCTTTTATGACTCGTACCATAAATACAAAGTTCGCATGAAAATTCCTTTAAACCGTTGTGGACACTCATGTGTCGTCTCAGTAGAGCTCTTCGGCAAAAGCGTCGTGTACACAGGTTGCAAATATAACCTTTTTTATCTAAGGTTTTCGTGAGGGAACGCAAAGCAGCTTTATTTAAAAAATGTTCTCCACAACATTCTAGAATCTTCGAACTGTGCTTGTGCATTGATGAAAAGTGTCGTTTCATATTATTTTTTCTGTTCGTTTCATATGTGCACAAAAGACAGAAGTATTGCGTCTTTCGAAGTGTCGATCCTTTTTCACTCGCTGAGTTATTCTCCATATTCTCGAATGTTAAATTCCTGTTAAAATAAGAAAGAAATGTTCAAATTATATATGTAAATTATGATAATTTACGTACTTAACATTTATTAATCCGTTGCAGAAACGTCTTTAAAAGAATATTAACTCTGTCTGATTATTTAGGTAAAATGTTCCCGTTTTCGTAACATATCATTTTAAATACTTTGGAAAACTGAATTTTTATTTTTAATACAAATGCTTAAAACACTTCAATTAAAATATTACGCAGATACATTTTTAGACAGGTGTATCTTTTAATGAAATCAACAGCAGCTTAGGCATTTTGTAATCACGGACGACCGTTTGGACATCGAATTCCTTTTTAAGACGTTCCCGATTGCCACCATCGTCTCTGGGTTTGTCTTCCAGAGAAGGGAAGATAAATCGTGGAAAGTAT
>NW_013776818.1:0-718 GCF_000517525.1 Limulus polyphemus
AGAGAGAGACATATTGTTGAGTCGAGCACGTGAGGCGTTCGTTGTGAATTTATCGTTTGTTATTGCGTGACTGTGAAAATTAAGTACATTGCAGAGTTGTATTCAGAAAGAATAAACCAGTTTTATTTAAGAAAGGACTTGTATCGCAAAAGTTTCTTCGGAAAGCATTTTTACGGAAAATGAACTAACGACCAGAGACGTAACAAGTTGGTGTCAGAGAGTGGGATAAAAAAAAATGGAAACGAGAAGCAGGAAATCAAACTACAGCTTAGCAGACTTGATGGCAGCAATACAAGAGCAGCATAAGAAACAAGAAAAATGAGAAAATAAACAAGACAAGAAACAAGAAGAACGACAAAATAAACAAGAAGAGAGATTACAGCAGTAGTAGGAGGAAAAAGAAAAGAAACAAGAAGAGAGACAACAGCAGTTGCAAGAAAACCTGCAACAGTGGCAGCTCGAACAACAAAATAAAAAGGAAGAGAGATTACAACAGCTATTCGAGGAGAGAGAACATAAACAAGAAAAAAGACTACAGCTGTGGCTACTGGAACAAGAAAGAAAACAAGAAGTACAATGGAAAACATAAGTAAATTTAAATTAGATACATTAAAGGATGATTTATTGTTCTTTTACTACAAGAAGGATACATTAACCATCGACTTAATCAGCCCTAGACAATGGCACGCCCCTTCCAGACCCCACAGCTAAACCCTAA
>NW_013776819.1:0-718 GCF_000517525.1 Limulus polyphemus
GTATCAGGAACTGTATTCGGTATGTTCAACTCTTCATCTGTTTGTATATATTGTATCAGGAATTAAAACTTTATCTTCTTCATCGAACTGATACACAGAACATGTTAAGAATTTTGATAGAAACACGTGGTTACTTTTTATATTTTCTTCTAAATGGTAACTTAAAATTCACTTGTAAACTTGTACGGATCAGTTCAAAATTGACATGACTTTGTGACTGCCTTGCAAAATGTACATAAATAATTAAGACTATATCTTAAAAGTTGCTAAGTAGGTTTAGCTATTCCTTTTTATAGTAAAGATTATAGTAGAAACCGAAACTTAGCTGACCATAGGAGTACATTCTAACGTCATTTGGTTTTAACAGCAAAAAGTAAAGTCTGAAGATTTATAGAATTTAACAGTAAGAATACGACCATATATACGTACGTGTGCGTGTGTGCACGATAGAAAATAGTTCTTGGAAGAAACCACAGGATCTATGTATTTTTGTTAAGACTCGCAAAATTGTGCGCGCAGTGTTATAATATTTAGTTAATATAGATTCTTTTTCTGCTCTTCATAAACTAAAAGTGACGATAGTATTAATAAACTGAGAGAAAACGGATACACCAATCAGCTAAAACAGTTTGAAAACCATAGAAAGAATTGGACATTAGTGCCGTGACGCCAACTGACAGCGAATAAAAGTATCTGTTAAAGTTCCAACGTTTATTGG
>NW_013776820.1:0-716 GCF_000517525.1 Limulus polyphemus
GGTTTAGTAGTACTAGTAAGTTAGTAACCCTCTCAACAGATGGATTGACACATACAGTAGACTAGTTTAGTAGTACTATTTACTCAGCTGTAGTCAGGTATAGTTTTTGTACTCGGTTGGGATGTGAATATGCTTATCACTACATAATATGAAAATAAAACATCAAATTGAAGAGCGTGATATTCAGCAATAAGGTATTAATATACTTATCAAAATGTTATGTCAGAATATTTTATAATAAATATGTTATGTAACAAGAAAAACTTTTATAATGGATCATATTAAAATTATTTTACTGGGGACCTCAGAAAGTCATCATGCAGATCTATACTTCAATGGATTTGATGGAACACGTGCTAAAGGAATTTATGAAGAAATATATATATAATCCTGTCATATTTATTAGAACATTTTATGAGCTTTGCACAGACAATAGTCCTCGATTTGCTATAGAAATCAACTTTTAAGTATTGAAATTTAATCTTATAGGAAATAATTACAAACATGGTAATAATTAATGTTCCACCTTGGGTATCTTTGTGTTTTTGTATTTGCTCTTGTGTTGTTTGGTTCCAGTGTTCTTGAAGCTGTGTCAATGGACATTCTACTTGTGAGACACATAATCCAGCAAATCTCAGAGTTAAGGTCTAGGCCTTGTGGTGGTCATTTCATTCGGTGGATATCTCCTTATATTTTTTTTCTTTACCTTGTAAAAT
>NW_013776821.1:0-2193 GCF_000517525.1 Limulus polyphemus
TTGACCAGTACCTATCGGAAATACTTTTTCATTTAGGAAAATTATAATGTTGTCAAATGAAAAATGTCAGAGATTAAGTTTTCACCTGACTGAAAAAATGTCTAATAACTCAGATTATACAAAAAATATTTTTTTTTACCTGTAGCCAAAACTGTTATTAGACATAAAAAATATTAAGTTGTCTCAAAACATGGTCACATGGGACAAAAACTTTGAGTAGTTATTTTAAACTGAAAGATCAGCAAAGATAAAACAGAAACTAATGAGTTCAGAACTGCAGAGATAACTTAGGAAACCATGACAATACTAAAAATGTCAAATAAAAGATGATTTGCATGAGACGTGTTGCTACTGGGGATTCCAACAGAGGAAGAATGAAGGCTTGTGGCATGCATTTATAAAAAAAATTAGCATATAGAGGGCAGCACAAAATGAGAAAAGCTAATTTAGCGAGCGGAGGGAAGTGAGTTCCTGGAATACAATGTTAGGTTCACTCTTGATTCTGGGACTTGAGATGAAAATGGTATGATGTCAGTACCCAGCAGATGAGACACATGGGACACATTCTCACTTGCCCACTTCCATTGTGGGATTGAGTGATTCTGATTTCTATTTAAGATCACATTGCTAAACTATCCTCTCCCATGCAGATATGCTCCCTTTAATGTTCCACCATGTCAAAATGTTCATGGTGAAGACATACCTGGCCTAGATGTGGTGCAGTACCCCACTCAGATCATCTGATCTGTTCCTCTCATTTTGAGGGTACTCTCTCAACGCTTCCGGGGCATATGCCTATGCTTCTCTCACACTGGTCCCTCCTCCATTTCAATGTGGAATTCAAGCTAATCTTGTGAGTGCAGGGAGAGTACCTTATCAGAAGTTATAATTTTCCTAAATGAAAATGTATTTCTGATAGGTACTTCCCTCTTCTCACACTTCCCACCCATCCTCCCTACAAGCTTCCGATGCTCGAGTCTTCTGCCCAACTTCGAAGTGATAATTCGGTAGTGGCGTGTAGAGGGAGTAACATGTGTCACATGATAGTAGTGTTCTCCTATTGGTGGAGAGGTGATGCATGAGGGGTAGCCTAATGCCAGGGATCCAGGAATGTGTCATTCGGAATCTGAGGGAAGTCCATCGCATGTACTCAACCCCCCGCGACCATGAAACCAGCCCGAAACAACCCTAGGTTAGCAAAAATCTCATCACCCAACAAGGGAAAACCCAGTAAAGAAGTGGAAACAGGCCACATAGACCTTCTGTGACACAGGCAAGTCAAGAGGGAAGATGGACAACCAGAAACCTGTGTGAGGACTTATGTGATTGGCTCACTCAATCTCCACAACCTCACTTGCTGGGTACCGACATCCATGCAAGGGTAGGAGGGGGGTGAACTGCATTTGGGCATCTCAACTAGTGATGTTGTCAAACATTCCATCTCAAGGGTGAGAATTCATAGCCATGGAATATATGTAAGAATCAACATGGCTTACTGTGCAGATTTGATAGCAAGATGTCTGCGAATGGTCATTCTGAGTACAGACAGAATACCTGGTCAGATAATACTCACCACAGAGTGGGATCCAAATAGAAAGCATTAGTGAGAACTTACCTCATGTCACAGCCATGCCAAAGTCTGTAGAATAGTCACAGGTAGCAGGCGGTACCCCGAAGAAGCAGAAACAATGATGTGGTGTAGGTAGTAGGAGATGCATGTGTGCGGAGTCATCCACATGCCTGATCATAGAATCTCTTCCAATGGCCAACAAAAATGAGAGGCTAGGGAGAAGGTAAGGTGGCATATTTGATGTGAGGAAACATGAAAGAGATCACACTGGGCAGGAGACAAGGAGGAATAGGCCAATTGGATCAAATGTTGAACCCAATTGATTGGGGTAACCGGGAAAAGATCACGGGAAGAGTAAGGTTGCTAAGGGATAAAATGGCAGGAACGAGGGCACAGAAAGGACAGAGAAGTTATCCAAATCAGGACAAGGGTAGAGATGAGATATCGAGGATAGGTAGCTAGGGTAAAAGGCAGATTGACCTTCTCGAGCCGCAGAGGTCTTGGGAAGGATAGCATGATCTCGATAAAGTAGGAGGAATAGTACAAGGTCCTGGTAACGTTGGGCAAAAATATCCAACCGACGATGCCTGCAGGCTTCAAAGAAAGGTGAAACAGGGAACATA
>NW_013776822.1:0-717 GCF_000517525.1 Limulus polyphemus
GCTCTGCTGTTCTATAGGCCATCAACAGTGGAGGGAAGTAAGACATCCCAGTCATCTTGGTGGCTATTACAAAACGTTGCCAATTCCTGTCCCAGTGTCCAATTGTACTTTTCTACCATCGCATCAGACTGTGGATGAAGTGGCATTGTCCTGGTCTTTCGTATGCCAAACAACTTGCAGCATTCATGGAACACAGCTGATTCAAAGTTACGGCATTGATCTGAATGCACTAATAGACGAAGCTACAGTTGTAGCTTCCTGATTCGGTATTGCATATGGCTCAGACCACTTGGTGAAATAATCCATCACCACACAAATGTACTTGTTTCCAGCACGAGTTTGGGGCAACAGACCAGCAATGTCAACAGCTACTCTTTCCATTGGTGCACCAACTTGATATGACTTCATTGGAGCACGTCCTTTATGCTTAGGTGCCCTTTTAGCACAACAGGAACTGCAGGTCCTGCACCATTCTTCCACATCTTGCCTCATACCTATCCAGTAAAATCTCTGCCATAGGTGACTCAATGTATTATTAACTCCAAAATGTCCTCCTGTTAAATTATCATGGGATTGACGCAGCGCAACTTCTCGTAATTTTCTTGGTATAGCTGTTTGCCAGGTCGTCACTTTCCCATCTACGGACAAGAATACCATCTTCAAGCTTCAACTGGTCCCATTGTGCCCAATAGTTCTTTGTCACAGGGCATTAGCTTA
>NW_013776823.1:0-717 GCF_000517525.1 Limulus polyphemus
ATAATTAAAATGTGACTGTGTTTTACAAAATACTAGTCTACTAAAACAAAGCCAAGACAAGTTAGTTTTATGTTATTTGATATGGTAACATGAGTGCATGTGCACTGCATCATTGTAACTTCTGTATTGTTAACCAGACAGATGCGTGATACTGAGAGATGGAATCTCAAGTTCAGAATACATTGGAGGAGGCTGAGTTCAACGGTCACTCAAAATATTTAATTCTTTCTCTCCAGACTGTGGAGAAGATAACACAAGTGTACTGTATTCATAAGACATAAAGATGTTTAATATTGAGAGGTGCAACCCTAAGTTCAGAATATAGTGAAGTCTTAGTTCAGCAGCCCCCCCAAAATGATTAATTCCCTTTCCATCCAGTTGCCGAACTGTGGATAAAAGGGGTGCATGATTTATGCCCTTTTGCTTGAAAATCATATTTTACTCTTTGGAGCCATGGGTGTGTGATAAAAGTGACAGTCAAATAACATTAATCTAGAATAATTCAAGAGTTGTCTGTGAGTGCTGTTGTTCAGCTTTCTTCTGTGTAGTTGCCTCCCAGTGGCACAGCGGTATGTCTGCGGACTGACAACGCTAGAATCCGGGTTTCGATACACATGGTGGGCAGAGCACAGATAGTCCATTGTGTAGCTTTGTGCTTAATTACGAACAATCTTCTGTGTAGTTTATCAGTTTAAAATTAGGGACAGCTAGTGAATA
>NW_013776824.1:0-1063 GCF_000517525.1 Limulus polyphemus
GTGGCGTGATACTAGTCACGTGACCTCGCTGACGCAACAGCAATAAAAATATTGACATTCATAACTATAAACACTACAATCATTAAATCATTAATTAAGTGTTTGAAAAAGTGCAATAATAATATCTTCTGTCTTAACTCATTTTCTGTCCCTAAACTGTCTGTTACATCTCTGGTCGTTTGTTAATTTCCGGTATAAATTCTTCCCGAGGAACTTCAGCGATACAAGTTCTTTCTTAAATAAAACTAGTTTATTCTTTCTCAATACAACTTTGCAATACACTGAATTTCCATAGTCACTTTAACTTCAACACACGCTATAATTCACAACGATTCACGTACTTTACTTATGGTCACTACCGCTCACTTGACTCAGTTATCTGTCTCTATATCTCTCTACTATCTGCAATTATTATATCCGCTTTATTTGTCGGGCTTATATATTCAAATAGAGGGCGTCTGGCAAACACTCGAGCCTTCATGATCCTTCTAGAAACTCATCATGTGTTACCAGCGTCATGTGACTTCCGCTGTCGTAACACTGCCCCTTCCTTAGTATTGTTCATCCCGAACAATAGCCACTTACATTAAACAATTAACAATAACTTAATTAAATGTACAGAATTACAAACACAAAATTACAATTCAACAAAGTCTCTTAATTTTACGGGACGTATCTTCTTCCGTACTGGTCTCCATCTCGTTGGCTTCTGCTTCACGTGAGGTTCATCTGCTTCATCAGGAAATGTCCTATCGTCGGTAACAGTCACATCAGTGGTAGTAACTTCATCAAGAGCTTCATCGTTTCCCTTCTCAAAACTGAGTAGAGTTTCTTCTTCGACGGTGGCTTCTTCAGGTGGCACGTCTTCAGCAGCGTCATTTGTTCTGTTGTCCACTTCATCCCAACTGAAATGTCCTGGACCGTGATAACGCCAAAGCCTGTTGGCATGCACCACTTTTGGCTTACCTCGCCGACCACATTTTATCCGGAAAGTCACGTCTGAGAGACGATCCACTATGTCATATGGGCCTTCCCATGGAGAAGACAACTTAGGAGACTTCCT
>NW_013776825.1:0-863 GCF_000517525.1 Limulus polyphemus
CATGTAGAAGCCTACTTCAGTAGGGTTTTGAGTAGACCAGAGAGGAACTACTGTGTAGCAGAGCGAACTCCTTGCTATAGTAAAGAGTCTGACATATTTCCATCCTTACCTCTATGGTGCAAGGTTTACCATCAAGACAGACCATGCTGCATTACGCTGGTTAAGATCATTAAAGAACCCAGATGGACAATTGGCACGTTGGATTGAAAAGATAGACCAGTATAATTATGATATTGAATACAGAGAGGGAAAATACCATGGTAATGCCGATGGACTGAGTCGAAGATCCTGCGAAAAAGTCTGCAGACATTGCCGCAAAAGAGAGGTTGAACTAACCAGGTGTCATCAAGCTGAAGTCAAGCCGACTGAAAGAGTTGATGATGGTGAAGTGGAACCAAATATAGATATCAAAGCAGAACAGGAGAAAGACCAAGATTTGAAGCAAATAATTGATTCTCTAAAAGCAAGTGTTTTGCACCCTGCTTGGGAGAAGGTGTCTAGTCTAAGCCCTGTGACAAAGAACTATTGTGCACAATGGGACCAGTTGAAACTTGAAGATGGTATTCTTCTCTGGAGATGTGAAACTGCAGATGGGAAAGTGACGACCTGGCAAACGGTTATATCAAGAAAGTTACGGGAAGTCGTGTTGCGTCATTCCCATGATACTATAACAGGAGGACATCTCCGAGTTAAAAAAGCATTGAGTCACCTACGACACAGATTTTACTGGATAGGTATGAGACAAGATGTGGAAGAATGGTGCAGAATATGCAGTACATGTTGTGCTAAAAGGGTACCCAAGCATAAGGGACGTGCTCCAATGAAGTTATATCAAGTTGGTGCACCAATGGAAAGAGTAGCCA
>NW_013776826.1:0-1121 GCF_000517525.1 Limulus polyphemus
AATTTTTTTAGATTTTCACGGAACATAATACTGTTCGTTTATGCTATAATGTCTCAATTTTTAGTTTACCTACGAAATAAGCAGTATCCAATATTTTTCTTTTAATTTGGCTTTAAAAATGCACTTTTTTCCATTCCTCAAAAAAAATCATATTTTCACCGAAAAAGCAAAGGCTATAGCCCACGTTTTCTTCCAAATTTTGAAAAAATTGGTTTTTCATGATATTTCAATACAATGATGCCATTGATGTAAGACTTTCAAAATGGATATTCCTTCGTCAAAATTCCCAATAGTTATTTAATAATTTGTTATCAAAATTTCGGCTATCTTCCATATTATTGTTTTTTTATCTTCAGTTATATTGTAAACAAAGAAGAGCTTTAAAAATAAGATTATTAAAAAAAACGCAACATCTAAAAGGCCCCCACGTCTTCTTATGAAACGAACTCCAATTTTTCGATTATCTTTATTCTGGGTTAGTGAAAGTTCAATTTTTTTAGATTTTCATAGAACATAATACTTTTCGTTTATGCTATAATGTCTCAATTTTTTAGTTTACCTACGAAATAAGCAGTATCCAATATTTTTCTTTTAATTTGGCGTTAAAAATGTACTTTTTTCTATTTCTCAAAAAAATCATATTTTAACCAAAAAAGCAAAGGCTATAGCCCACGTTTTCTTCCAAATTTTGAAAAAAATTGTTTTTCCTCATATTTTAATACAATGATGCCCTTGATGTAAGGCTTTCAAAATGTATATTCTTTCATCAAAATTCCCAATAGTTATTTAATAATTTGTTATCAAAATTTCGGCTATCTTCCATATTATTGGTTTTTTTATCTTTAGTTATATTGTAAACAAAAAAGAGCTTTAAAAATAAGATTATTAAAAAAAACGCGACATCTAAAAGGCCCCCGACGTCTTCTTATGAAACGAACTCCACCTTTTCGATTATCTTTATTCTGGGTTAGTGAAAGTTCAAATTTTTTAGATTTTCACAGAACATAATACTTTTCGTTTATGCTATAATGTCTAAATTTTTTAGTTTACCTACGAAATAAGCAGTATCCCTAAAAATTGAGACATTATAGCATTTACTTACGAAATAAGCAGTATCCAAT
>NW_013776827.1:0-720 GCF_000517525.1 Limulus polyphemus
GCAGCAGAAGAAACAAGAAGAACGAGAAAATAAACAAGAAAAGAAACAAGAAGAACGAGAAATTAAACAAGAAGAGAGATTACAGCAGTTGTTGGAGGAAAAAGAAAATAAACAAGAAGAACGAGAAAATAAACAAGAAAAGAAAAAAGAAGAGAGATTACAGCATTTGCAAGAAAACCTGCAACAGTGGAAGCTCGAACAGCAAAATAAACAAGAAGAGAGATTACAGCAGTTGTTGGAGGGAAAAGAAATGAAACAAGAAGAGAGACAACAGCAGTGGCAAGAAAACCTGCAACAGTGGCAGCTCGAACAAGAAAATAAACAAGAGAGATTACAGCAGTGGTTGGAGGAGAAAGAAAATAAACAAGAAGAGAAATTACAGCAGTTGTTTGAGGAAAAAGAAATGAAACAAGAAGAACGAGAAAGGAAACAAGAAGAACGAGAAAGGAAACAAGAAGAGAGACTACAGGAGTGGCAACTGGAACACGAAAGAAAACAAGAAGTACAAACGGAAAACATTAGTAAATTTAAAAGCGAATTAGATACATTAAAGAACGATTTATTGTCTTTTACACAAGGAGGATACATTAACCATCGACTTAATCAGCCCCAGACAATGACAAGCCCCTTCCAGACCCTGCAGCTAAACCGTAATGCAGACATATTTAGTCCCGTTAGAAGTCACATTCCAGATATGAATGTCAGTAATATGAGTGACCC
>NW_013776828.1:0-718 GCF_000517525.1 Limulus polyphemus
CCAGAAGTCTACAGGGCTAGGTTTAGGACGAGAGTCCGTGCTAAAGGGGAGAGCCT
This sequence comes from Limulus polyphemus, assembly GCF_000517525.1. Classification (NCBI taxonomy): domain Eukaryota; kingdom Metazoa; phylum Arthropoda; class Merostomata; order Xiphosura; family Limulidae; genus Limulus; species Limulus polyphemus. Next base: position 57 of record NW_013776828.1, read on the forward strand.
GCAAGAGCTGGCACAGAACTTGGAAAGCATGGCACACAAGGCCTACCCAACTGCACTACCCGATCTCCTCAAGTTGTTGCTGAGGGATCAATTCGTAGATGCCTTGGACAGTCCACAACTTAAGATACAAGTGAAGCAAGCACACCCCTCTACCATGCAGGATGCAATGGCCAGAGCTCTCGAATTTGAATCCTACGTTATGTCCAGTACAGAGGTACCGAAGTTGGTACAGTCATCTGGATTGAAGGCCAGAAAAGATCAGCTTTCAGAGAAGTTTGAGGGACTTTGCTGGCACTGTAACAAACCTGGGCACAAGAGAGCTCAATGTTGGAAACTTCAACACAGGGGAGATGCCACAGCAGGAAAGGCTGGTACCCAGAAAGATTGTTGGAACTGTGAAAAGCACGGACATTTGATGAGCCAGTGTAGGAAGAATATCACCAACAAGACGGCCTCAAGGAGACCAGTAGTGGTTGGTGGTGAGCGATGCCCACCAACCCCCATCACGAAAGTCCCAACAGCTAGGTGTAAAATGCCAAGCACACACAGTGTCTATGTGACAGGAAAGCTAGATGGCCAAAGGTGCAACTTTGTCATAGACTCTGCGTCTCAGCAAACCCTTGTGAGCATCAAGGTGTTAGATCACGAAGGAGTGCCAGAAG
>NW_013776829.1:0-1082 GCF_000517525.1 Limulus polyphemus
CTTGCTACACAGTGACGGTGTAAGTACATGTGGTAATGACGTTTTTTCTACACAGTGACGGTATGATGACATGTGATAATGACGTTCTATCTACACAGTGACGGTGTGATTACATGTGATAATGACGTTCTTTCTACACAGTGACGGTGTGATGACATGTGGTAAAGACGTTCTTGCTACACAGTGCCGGTGTGATTACATGTGGTAATGACGTTCTTGCTACACAGTGCCGGTGTGATTACCTGTGGCAATGACGTTCTGTCTGCACAGTGACGGTATAAGTACATGTGGTAATGACGTTCTTTCTACACAGTGACGGTGTGATTACATGTGGTAATGACGTTTTTTCTACAAAGTGACGGTGTGATTACATGTGGTAATGACGTTCTTGCTACACAGTGACGGTATGATGACATGTGGTAATGACGTTCTATCTACACAGTGACGATGTGATGACATGTGATAATGACGTTTTTTCTACACAGTGACGGTGTGATGACATGTGGTAATGACGTTCTTGCTACACAGTGACGGTGTGAGTACATGTGGTAATGACGTTCTTGCTACACAGTGACGGTGTGATTACATGTGGTAATGACGTTCTGTCTACACAGTGACGGTGTGATTACATGTGGTAATGACGTTCTTTCTACACAGTGCCGGTGTGAGTACATGGGGTAATGACGTTCTTGCTACACAGTGCCGGTGTGATTATTTCATGTAATCACACTGTCACTGTGTAGCAAGAACGTCATTACCACATGTCATCACCCCGTCACTGTGTAGCAAGAACGTCATTACCATGGTAATGACGTTCTTTCTACACAGTGACGGTGTGATTACATGTGGTAATGTAGTTCTTCCTACACAGTGACGGTGTGAGTATATGTGGTAATGACGTTCTATCTACACAGTGACGGTGTGATGACATGTGGTAATGACGTTTTCTACACAGTGACGGTGTGATGACATGTGGTAATGACGTTCTTGCTACACAGTGACGGTGTAAGTACATGTGGTAATGACGTTTTTTCTACACAGTGACGGTATGATGACATGTGATAATGACGTTCTATCTACAC
>NW_013776830.1:0-1559 GCF_000517525.1 Limulus polyphemus
CCAGGTTAGATATACATGTTTCTGTCCTGTGCTGTTAAGATGCTCAAGAACGAAAAAAAAATTATTTTCAATCCTTGGTCAAGAGTTCTTACATTTTATTTTCATTTGTGAATGCGCAAGTTTCAAACAGTACAGTTAAAACAAAGCAAAAACTAAATGGGCCAATCTCTCAAAATTTTTATTTTGGACATTATACGAGTCAGGCAGCTTAATTGATATGTGTGTGATTTTATGCACTTATTTCACCTTCTTTGCATCGATGCCTCGGCATGGCCAGGTGGTTAGGGTGCTCGACTTGCAGTCTGAGGATTGCGGGTTCGAATTCCCATCCCACTAACCATGCTTACCCTTTCAGTCGTGGGAGCGTAATAATGTGACGCGAAATTCAAAACAAACTTTGTATCGAGACGAATACAAGAACTTATGAGTGTATGAAAAATGAACTTAAATCATTGCTTTACGAATGGTTGTTGTTCTTCACGTGAACAATATGCACACAATAGGCTAAACGGCCAGATAAGGTACACCTATGGTTCAAACAAAATTGTCCCTAATTTTTGCATTGTGTACCAGAGGGGAGGCAACCAACCAGTCGACAGCATCTAAACAGTGTCTATTTTTAACCGATTAGCAGTATTGAGTGTCATTCACAATGCCTTCACAGCTAAAAGTGTGAAACGTATTTGTTAGTGTGGTCTACAGGGCATGCCATATCATTACAATTACTCATTACCTCGTCACGTTGTGACCATCTTATATATACCAGACTATCCTCAATCTAGTAGTCTCCCGATAATTCACGAAGGTTCGAGAAGGACGTGGCGTGATACTAGTCACGTGACCTTGCTGACGCAACATAATTATAACATTATGATAAAAAGGATTTTATAGATAATTATGAAATACAACATCATAATCCACCAGCAAAGAATGTTCCAGTATGAACTAGTATTAAACTGGATAATCGATTATTTAATGAAACATTCCCTCGAGTCTAGTGTACGATACCTCTTAAGAGAACAGCGAAACGCAGCAACTAGATAGAATCAAGTTACCAACGTCCTGGACCATACGTTGCCACCACAACAGTACGAAAACTAAGCATTGGAAATTTTAACATATTTCTACGGACTACTAGATTGGGGTAGAAGAACGAGAAAATAAACAAGAAGAACGAGAGAAGAAATTACAGCAGTTGTTGGAGGAAAAAGAAAAGAAACAAGAAGAACGAGAAAAGAAATTACAGCAGTTGTTGGAGGAAAAAGAAAAGAAACAAGAAGAACGAGAAAAGAGATTACAGCAGTGGTTAGAGGAAAAAGAAACAAGAAGAACGAGAAAATAAACAAGAAAATAAATTACAGCAGTTGTTGGAGGAGAAAGGACATAAACAAGAAGAGAGACTACAGCAGTGGCAACTGGAACAAGAAAGCAAACAAGAAGTACAAATGGAAAACATTAGTAAACTTAAAAGCGAATTAGATACGTTAAAGGACGACTTATTGTCTTTTACACAAGGAGGATACATTAACCATCGACTTAACCAGCCCCACACAATGACA
>NW_013776831.1:0-715 GCF_000517525.1 Limulus polyphemus
GGCCTATAGGACAGCAGAGCATGAAACCACTGGATACACTCCAGCAAAGTTGATGTTTGGTCGGAAACTTCGGTTGCCAGTGGATTTGTTAACAGGACGCCCACCTTATGAAGAGTTGCCTGAGAATGTGTCAGAGTTTGTGAAAGTGTTATCGGAAAGGATGGATGATATTCACCATCAAGTGCATTCAAACTTGAAATCGTCTGCTGATTCGATGAAGTTATCTTATGATAAGAGATCTACTGAAGTCAACTTTAACCAGAAGACAAGGTGTGGTTGTATAATCCCAGGAAGACCAAAGGGAAGTCTCCTAAGTTGTCTTCTTCATGGGAAGGCCCATATGACATAGTGGATCGTCTCTCAGACGTGACTTTCCGGGTAAAATGTGATCTGCGAGGTAAGCCAAAGGTGTTGCATGCCAACAGGCTTTGGCGTTATCACGGTCCAGGACATTTCAGTTGGGACGAAGTGAACAACAGAACAAATGACGCTGCTGAAGACGTGTCACCTGAAAAAGCCACTGTTGAAGAAGAAACTCTATTCAGTTTTGAGAAGAGAAATGGTGAAGCTCTTGATGAAGTTACTACCACTGATGTGACTGTTACCGACGATAGGACATTTCCTGATGAAGCAGATAAACCCCCAGTGAAGCAGAAGCCAACGAGACAGAGACCAATACGGAAGAAGATACGTCCCGTAAAATTAAGAGACTTTG
>NW_013776832.1:0-717 GCF_000517525.1 Limulus polyphemus
TTAGCGCGGACTCTCGTCCTGAACCTGGCCCTGTAGACTTCTGACTGGTTTTGGGTTCCGTACCTGAGTTCTAGAGCCGCTACCAGTGCTCTATAGTTGTGTCTGTCGTCTGCTGACAACTGTCCAAGTATGTCTAGTGGTTGTCCATTCAAGCTCGTTGCCAGATATACTGCATACTGCTCCTCTGTCCACCCATTCATTTCTGCCAGGAGCTCAAATTGTGCTCTATATGCTTCCCATGATGCATTCCCATTGAATTACTGTGGCTTCCTTCGTACTGGATCACTCCTATTACTGACAGTCATATCTGGGATGTGACTTCTAACAGGACTAAGATGTCTGCATTAGGGTTTAGCTGCGGGGGTCTGGAAGGGCTTGCCATTGTCTGGGGCTGATTAAGTCGATGGTTAATGTATCCTCCTTCTGTAAAAGATAATAAATCATCCTTTAATGTATCTTATTCGCTTTTAAATTTAAATGTTTTCCATTTGTACTTCTTGTTTCCTTTCTTGTTCCAGTTGCCACTGAAGTAGTCTCTCTTCTTGTTTATGTTCTTTCTCCTTCAATAGCTGTTATAATCTCTCTTCTTGTTTCTTTTCTTTTCCCGCCAACAACTGCTGTAATCTCTCTTCTTGTTTGTTTTCTTTTTCCTCCAACAACTGCTGTAATTTATCTTCTTGTTTATTTTGGTGTTCGAGCTGCCACTGTTGCAGGTTT
>NW_013776833.1:0-718 GCF_000517525.1 Limulus polyphemus
CCAGCCTGATATGAGGGCTCTTCTACATTAACAGGGAAGATAATTTACCTCTAGCCTGATGTGAGGGCTGATCCAGTTTAACAAAGAAGATAATTTACCCCCAGCCTGATACGTGGGCTCTTCTACATTAACAAGGAAAATACTTTACCTCCAGCCTGAAATGTGGGCTCTTCTACATTAACAATGAATATAATTTACCTCCAGCCTTATATATGGGCTCTTCTACATTAACAAGGAAGATAATTTACCTTCAGCCTGATATTTAGATTCTTCTTCATTAACAATGAAGATAATTTACCTCCAGCCGCATATATGGGCTCTTCTAAGTTAAGAATGAAGATAATTTACCTCCAGTCTTATCTATCAGCTCTTCTACATTAACAAGGAAGAAACTTTTCCTCCAGAATGATATATGGGCTTTTAAACATTAACAATGAATATAATTTACCAGCAGCCTGATTTCAGGGCGTTTGTACATTAACAAGGAAGAAAATTTACTTCCAGCCTGATGTCAGAGCTCATGTACATTAACAATGAAGATAAATTTTATCCAGCCTGATGTCAGGGCTCTTGTACATTAACAATGAAAATAATTTACCCCAGCCTGATATGTGGGCTCTTTTACATTATCAAGGAAGATACTTTACCTCCAGCCTGAAATGTGGGCTCTTCTACATTAACAAAGAAGATAATTTACTTTCACCCTGATATGTGGGCT
>NW_013776834.1:0-1329 GCF_000517525.1 Limulus polyphemus
AACACAGAACCCGATACGTCATATACTATTATACAGGAAACATACGGGTAATTATTAAATGTAGTGTACGAAGTTCTGAGGCTACTGAACTACAGCCTAGTAAAGCTAAAACAGTTTATAACATATTATGTGAGAAGCCAAAAAACAGATAATAATAAAAATGCTGCTATAAACAAAGATTCTACAAATAGTTTGGGATATGATACAAGAGAACTTTCTAAAGTTGATAAAATGAATTATAATAAAAGGTCATCTGGTAGTTATTTGTGTTAATAGTAATAAATATATTCATGTATAATATCCTGACACTTGATTATAATCTAAGTTGTTGTTTTTCAATAATTTTATAAGTTATTGCATTGTTTTATTCATTTATTTTATTATTCTAATTGTTTATAAATTCTTGAGTAAGGAAGCATATTATGCTAATATAATAATAAGCAGGTAAACAACGATTCCTAACATAAGGAAGAATTTTATTAATAGTAGAGCACAGTACATGTTAAGACAGAAAATTGGTCTGTCTTATTCAGATATGATCTGTACTAAGCAATACAAGGTTTATATATCGTTACACGGAAAAAAAATTAACATGACAGGAATTTTGTTTGAAGGAAGAAAGCACAACATAAGTGTTGTGGGCTCTTCCTACCAGGGGGTGTTCAGGTACAATCGTTCTCCTTCAACCTCGCCTGTGGATTTGTTTGACTTTGAGAGGACCTCTTTCACGACAAGACAACTATGTTAGACATAATCCTCTCAGTCAAAATCTAACAATCAACATCAACTGACAACTCCAATCAACATGAAGAAGAAGAAAGCCTTTCAACGCTAAGATCTTCGTGTTTTCTCCTGAAGAGGCCAAAGCAAATGACCGTAAGATCCAGCTCCAACCTACTCGGCTTAGTTTTTTGTTAATCCATGGTTAAGGTGCCAATTGGTATTATAATTATTTAAATATCAAATATAATTGATATGTTCATGAATCATTTTGAAAGAAAGAAAGCCAGAGAGGTAGAAGGCCCTTTCTAGGGTGAATGGACCAAAGGGGGTTCCCCCCACAACAAAATTCACTCGGGCATTGGAAGATTATTCGACGTCTGTCCTGTGAAAGTGGGTTTTCTCCGGGTACTCCCACAGAACAGACCCCCTAGCTGTAAGTAGAAACATGACAGTTATAGAAAACATGACATAATATTCAAACCTCAGGGAGTGTGGGTGATGGGTTACTTTTTTGTTTTCTCTTTTTACAATAAATTGTATGGTGAGGCCAGGGTTATTTATTTTTATTTTTACCAAACTTTTCTTATGAAGCTAGGGGTCGTAGGA
>NW_013776835.1:0-719 GCF_000517525.1 Limulus polyphemus
TTTTTGGAAAACTGAAAATAGTGCTTTTTGACGCAAAGTTAATAGAATAATATCCGATACTGCTTATTGTGTCGGAAAATTCAAAATTGAGACATTATAACATTAACGAAAAATATTATATCCCGTGAAAACTTAAAAAATATATATAACTTTCAAAAACCCAGAGTAAAAACAATACAAACGTGGAGTTTATTTTATAAGAAACGTTGTGGCCTTTTAGATGTTGCGATGTTGTTTGAATAATACTATTTTTTAAAACTCTTCTTTGTTTAGAAGATAACCGAGGACAACAACAACAACAAAAAAAAAAAGAAACCGTAAAATCGAAGAAAGCGGAAATTTTGATAACAGATTATGAAATAACTATTGCAAATTTTGATGAAAGGATATCCATTTTGAAAGTCTTACATCGAGGGTATCTTTGTATTGAAATATGAGGAAAAACTATTTTTTTCAAAATTTGGGCAAAAATATGGCCTTGGCTTTTCGGTGAAAATATGATTTTTTTTGGAAAATTGAAAAAATTTGTTTTCTACGCAAAATTAATAGAATAATATCTAATACTGCTTATTGTGTCGGAAAATTCAAAATTGAGACATTATATCATTAACGAAAAATATTATGTCCCGTGAAAAGTTAAAAAAAAATATAATTTTCGAAAACCCAGAATAAAAACAATGCAAACGTGGAGTTTATTTTTTAAGAAACGTCATGGCCTT
>NW_013776836.1:0-1281 GCF_000517525.1 Limulus polyphemus
ACAAAAACAGCCTAATTCCGGAAATTGAATACAAGCGTCTTTTTTTTTCAAATCTGACAGTGGAGCCCGGCATGGCCAGATGGTTAGGGCGCTCGACTCCCAATGTGAGGGTCGCGGGTTCGAATCCCCGTCATAACAAACATGCTCGCCCTTTCAGCCGTGGGGGTGTTATAATGTAACGGTCAATCCCACTATTCGTTGGTAAAAGAGTAGCCCAAGAGTTGGCGGTGGGTGGTGATGACTAGCTGCCTTCTCTCTAGTCTTACACAGCTAAATTAGAGACGGCTAGCGCAGATAGCCCTCGTGTAGCTTTGCGCGAAATTCAAAACAAACAAACTTTCTGACAGTGGAGGTCATAGATAAATCCGCTCCCCTCACCCGTAGATTCACTAGCCGCACGGCTGCTGCTTTATGTATGTTCCAACGGGATCAGCAGCCTCCAGCTATAAGCAATGACAGAGCTTAAAAAATAAATCTAACGGCTAAGCGAGTGCTACTACTGTGATAATGATATTGCTGTATTCGAAAATTAAAATTCTAAACGTCAGACACACCAACCTATCAGACTCCGTTAAATCTTAAGGTTCAATAACCATTAGTACAGCTTCGCACACTGAATGGATAATGTGATCATGAGTCATCAATCTGTAAAGTAAAAATTTCTAGAAGTAGCCAAGGCACTTAGTTATTCATATACCATAGGCCTATTTATCAATATTATCTCATATTTCTATATCTGCCCATCTTTTATTTATCTGTATCTGAAAGTGAACAGTAATTTTCTATGACTGTTATAAAATCTCGATTATAGTGTTCGTTATAGGTAAATTTCCTATGGTGTGATTATATAACCCAACCACAAAACAGGTTCAGATTTTGTCTGTTGACTAATTATGTGTATATAAAGTATATTTCCTACATCAGTCAAAGTGCTGGTTTCAACAAATTACCTCTTGTTCTAATACAGCAGGCATTTAGCTAAATTATTAAGAATTTTTGCACTTAAATGGTCAGACGAACTAGCTTTGACGATACTTTTCAGATGTAGTTGGTTCAGATGTATTCTTCTTAACAGGAATACCCAAAGTGGTACTGTCCAAGTTCAAGAAACATGTCAGAAAACAAAACCTTAGTCAAGACTCCTTCTTATATCTTGAAAAAAGACTCTTCAAAGAATACTCAAAATCAAATTTTAACCAAATTTGTCAAAATAAACATACACAACTATTGCAATATTATATCACCTTTCTTAATATATATATATATATATATATATATATA
>NW_013776837.1:0-1363 GCF_000517525.1 Limulus polyphemus
AGGAAATTTGAGATTTTAATTTGAACATGAAAATTACTTTGCACATGGACTATTCAAAACAAATATTCAATATATTCATGGACAAATCTTTTATTTTATTTTATTAAAAATACTTCACTAAGAAATATGACTTTTTTGTATGAAAGACTTGTAATATTAACTGAAAGACTGCTAATTTTTGTGAAGATATACCCAATATATTGAGAGTTATAAGTATTAATTTATAAAGACTTTAAATGAGTACCAAAGGTCATGTGACCTTGGTCAAATTGAATGACCCCATGTCGAGAGAGTTAATTGCTATTATCATTTTATTTGAATTAATTTTACTATTGTTCCCGAGAACTTGCAAACCATAAAGCTGGTCTTCTTGTTCCCAGAACAAGTCAAGCAAACACAGCATCAACAGGAGAAAACAAAGACTGTTATCTTCATTCAGTTCCAAGAGAACTTAGTTTTAACATCTCTGACCAAATTTTTCATTTTATTCTTTTCTTTTTTCAAAACCATTAACATAACTGCCAAATTTTAATCCTTTTGAGACGGATCACGGGTGAAAGGCCATGTCATCCCGTTTGTTGACTCTCATTCAAAAGTATATTTAACAAATATTTCATGAATGTATGTCAATAACTTTGGTATCAAACTGTAGATACTAATTAAAATTTTAGTACTATATATTATTAAATTTCTTAATTTAAAAGCAAATATTAAGAAACACAGATAAACATCGATTTTTGTGTGTCATGTGGTATGTTGAATGTTTGTTCAAATTAGATGTTTGTGAAGTGTAAATACTAAGTCTATAGTTTCGTACAAATTAGTAACTCAAATTACTGACATTGACAAGCTAGAATTTAAAATAATAACGTATTATCTTTTCGTTTTGATAAGATATTGCTCACATAAGAAATCAAATATAGTGGCACCCCGCTCCTCTTCCATTTTTTGGAAATGCTCCCTTTTAAACATTTACTTCTATATATGACATGAACAACCAATTGAAACCTCAGAATGTCCCCCTAGTGGTTCTCTTAGCCTTTCTAACATACCGAGCATCATTTCTTTCTTTTAAATCAAGATTTCAATGAGGTAGGTTGTGTCTTTAGTCTGCTCAAAATATCATATTTTATTTTAGACCCAAATACAGCTGAGTTACTACATTTGATAAATTATAGTAGAATTCTATGGTATTGATGAAGTACTTTATTATTTTTTAGTTATTCAAAAGTATATATAAAACCTAAAAAAAAATATTGTTTCATGTCCTCCATGTGCAAACTTTTTAAAGCCTTAGCAACCTACATCAAGCAGCAAACAAGTACAAAGGTCGTAACTAGAAGAGATAATTGTTTGCTTTACT
>NW_013776838.1:0-1279 GCF_000517525.1 Limulus polyphemus
GTATCAAGTAAGGCTAAAGATGAGTATAGTGGTTATGAATTCAGTAACTAGAGTTACACCTAGGTGTTTATGGAGCAGTTGTAACAAATAACGCTAAAGATGAGTGTCGTGGTTAAAAATTCCGTAACTATAGTTATAACTAGTTGTTCGTATTTGTTTTACCAAATAACGCTAAGGATGAGTATTGTGGTTGTAAATTCGATAACTACAGTTACACCTAGTTGTTCATGGAGTTGTTGTACCAAATAACGCTAAAGATGAGTATGGTGGTTATAAATTCGGTAACTATAGTTACCGAATTTATAACCACCATACTCATCTTCAGCCTTACTTTGTACAACTACTCTATGAACACCTAAGTGTAACTATAGTTACCGAATGTGTAAACCCCATACTGATCTTTAGCGTTATTTGGTACAACAACTCCACGAACACTTAGGTGTAACTCTAGTTACCGAATTTATAACCACCATACTCATCTTTAGCCTTACTTGGTACAACTACTCCATGAACACCTAGGTGTAACTCTAGTTACTGAATTTATAACCACCGTACTCAACTTTAGTCTTACTTGTTACAACTACTCCATGAATACTAGGTGTAACTATAGTTACCGAATTTATAACCAACATACTCATCTTTAGCGTTATTTGGTACAACAACTCCATGAACATCTAGGTGTAACTGTAGTTATCGAATTTACAACCACCATACTCATCTTTAGCGTTATTTGGTACAACAAATCGACGAACAACTAGGTATAACTATAGTACCGTAATTGTAACCATCATACTCATCTTTATCGTTATTTGGTACAATAACTCCACGTACTCCTAGGTGTAACTCTAGTTACTGAATTTATAACCACCATACTCATCTTTTGCGTTATTTGGTACAAAAACTCCATGAACATCTAGGTGTAACTCTAGTTAACGAATCTATAACCACCATATTCATCTTTAGCCTTACTTGGCACAACTATTCCATGAACAACTAGGTGTAACTAGAGTTACATCTAGGTGTTCGTGGAGTTGTTGTACCAAATAACGTTAAAGATGAGTATGGTAGTTACAAATTCGGTAACTATAGTTACACCTAGGTGTTCATCGAGTTCTTGTACCAAATAACGCTAAATATGAGTATAGTGGTTATAAAACCGGTAAGTAGAGTTACACCTAGGTGTTCGTGGAGTTGTTGTACCAAATAACGCTAAAGATGAGTATGGTTGTAATAAATTAGGTAACTATAGTTACACCTAGGTGTTCATAGAGTTTTTGTA
>NW_013776839.1:0-718 GCF_000517525.1 Limulus polyphemus
GGGATAGTCTTGTTATTATAGTATCCAGTAACTATAGCTCTATTACTATCAGATATTTGATATATTCTTGATGTGATGTCTGTTACACTGCTGGTATAGTTTTGTTATTATAGTATCAAATAACTATAACTATCAGATATTTGACGTATTCTTGATGTGACATGTATTACACTGCTGGTGTAGTGTTGTTATTATAGTATCAAGTAACAATAGCTCTATTACTATCAGATATTTGATATATTCTTGATGTGATGTCTGTTACACTGCTGGTATAGTCTTGTTATTATTGTGTCAAATAACTATAGCTCTATTACTATCAGATATTTGATATATTCTTGATGTGATGTCTGTTGCACTGCTGAAGTAGTCTTGTTATTATTGTGTCAAATAACTATAGCTCTATTACTATCAGATATTTGATATATTCTAGATATGACATCCATTACACTACTGATGTTGTCTTGTTATTATACTGTCAAATAACTATAGCTCTATTATTATCAGATATTTGATATATTCTTGATGTGACGTCTGTTGCAATGCTGATGTAGTCTTGTTATCATAGTATGAAATAACTATAGCTCTATTACTATCAGATATTTGATATATTCTAGATATGACATCCATTACACTACTGATGTTGTCTTGTTATTATACTGTCAAATAACTATAGCTCTATTACTATCAGATATTTTATATATTCTTCATGTGACTTCTG
>NW_013776840.1:0-714 GCF_000517525.1 Limulus polyphemus
TCGAGTGTTCTCCAGACGCCCTCTATTCGTATATATATATAAGACCGGCGAAAGTGACGGCATAGAGATGAATAATTGCAGATTGAAGAGATAGAGACGGACAATTGAGTCAAACGCGGTAGTAAAGTGCGTGAATCGTTCGTTGTGATTTATAGCGTGTGTTTAAGTTAAAGGGACTGTGGAAATTAAGTGTATTGCAAAGTTGAATTGAGAAATAATAAACTAGTTTTAATTAAGAAAGGACTTGTATTGCTAAGTTTTTTGGAAAGAATTTCTACGGAAAATTAACCAACGACCAGACACGTAACAGTACTTAAATGAAGCAGGACAAGTACTGATATTTAATGATTCTGGCTTATTTATTGAATCCTCACGCTCATCCCTTTTTATTTGAACAGTGACAAAATGGCACTCTCTCTGTGTGCTGAATCTCGACGTAATAGGAAAAAAAATGCGCTAATTTGATTTGTTTAGGCAATAGCATAAGACGACTACCCCATCTGCTACATATTCACATAAATCATGTATTTACTTTCATGGCATTTCTGTTATCGGTGTATTTTGGTGGCCTGAAACTCGTTTTTGTCCTGTCAAGTATATCTTAATTTTCTTAACTCGAAACAATATTCTTTTAACGCATCGATGCCTCTTTATGTACACTGAGTTGGTCACAAAGTAAATAGACACCTAATGTTTCGTCATTTAACGTGATTT
>NW_013776841.1:0-752 GCF_000517525.1 Limulus polyphemus
AGTCAACAAGTCCATTGTTCCTAGAAAAAAAAGGATTTGTGTCATTTCATATTTTTTATTTTTAACAGTATAAGAGTCTAGTCCATTGTTCCTAGTAAAACACTGGTCCGTTTCATTTCATATATTTCATTTTAACAGTATAAGGGTCAACAAGTCCATTGTTTTTTGGAAAACACTGGTTCGTGTCATTTCATATATTATATTTTTAACAGTATAAGAGTCAACAAGTTCGTTGTTCTTAGTAAAACTCTGGTTCGTTTCATTTCATATATTACATTTTTAACAGTATAAGAATCAAGAAGTCCATTGTTCCTAGTAAAACATTGGGTTTGTTTCATTTCATATGTTACATTTTTAACAGTATAAAAGTTAGCAAGTCCATTGTTCCTAGAAAAAAAAGGATTTGTGCCATTTCATATATTATATTTTTAACAGTACAAGAGTCAACAAGTTCATTGTTCCTAGTAAAAAATTGGTTCGGGTCATTTCATATGTTACATTTTTAACAGTATAAGAGTCAACAAGTCCACTGTTCCTAGTAAAACACTGGATTTGTGTCATTTCATATATTACATTTTTAACAGTATAAGAGTCAACAAGTTCATTGTTCCTAGTAACACAGTGGTCGTGTCATTTCATATATTACATTTTTAACAGTATAAGAGTCAACAAGTCCATTGTTTCTAGTAAACCACTGGTATCTTTCATTTCATATATTACATTTTTAACAGTATAAGAGTCAACAAGTCCAT
>NW_013776842.1:0-1168 GCF_000517525.1 Limulus polyphemus
TGTATGGTAAATAAAAACTTCTGATTAAACATTCACATCGATATATGTATATATGGTAAATAAAACTTCTGGTTCAACATTAACAACGATATATATATATATATCTATCTATATGGTAAATAAAACTTCTGATTAAATATTCTCAACGATATAGATACATATATATGGTGAATAAAAACTTCTTTTTAAAAATTGACAACGTTATACATATATATGGTAAATAAAAACTTCTGATTAAACATTTACAAAGATATATATATGATAAATAAAAACTCCTGATTAAACATTCACATCGATATGTATATATATGGTAAATAAAACTTCTGTTTAAACATTCACAACGATATATATATATATATGGTATATAAAAACTTCTGAGTAAACATTTACAACGATACATATATATATACATATGTATGGTAAATAAAAACTTCTGTTTAAAAATTCACATCGATATATATATATATATGGTAAAAACTTCTAATTAAAAATTGACATCGATATATATATATGGAAAATAAATACTTCTGGTTAAACATTCACATCGATATATATATATATGGTAAATAAAACTTCTGGTTAAACATTCACAATGATATACGGTAAATAGAAACTTCTGATTAAACACTTACAATGATATATTTATATATATATGTAAAAATAAAACTTCTGTTTAAACATTCATATCGATATATTATGGTAAATAAAAACTACTGAATTTTAATCATAAGTTATTTACCACATATATATATATATATATATATAGCGTTCTAAATTTATAATCATAAGTTTTATTTACCATATCAATATATCGTTGTGAATTTCTAATCAGAAGTTTTTTTCCCATATATATATATCGATATGAATGTTTAACTAGAACGATATATATATATGGTAAATAGAAACGTATGATTAAACTTTGACATTGATATATATATATATGTTAAATAAAAACTTCTGATTACACATGTGCAGCGATATATGTATATGGTAAATAAACACTTCTGATTAAACATTTACAACGATATACATATACATGGTAAATAAAACTTCTGATTAAACATTCAAATCGATATATATATGATAAATAAAAACTCCGGATTAAACATTCCCATCGATATATATATATATGGTAAATAAAAACTTCTGTTTAAAAATTCACATTGAA
>NW_013776843.1:0-846 GCF_000517525.1 Limulus polyphemus
ACTCAGGCCGTCTCCAGCCATTAAAAGTTTAAAATTACTATGATATGCCTTAATATCATAATTGATCTACTTCTGTATACCAAAACTGTTCAAAATGAAAGATTTTTCAATTTTTTATATTAATAGAAGCAGTTGGCAACAAACACATGGCATGTTTGCATATCATATTGCTTAACCTACTAAAAAGGCCTAATAATATTTTTTTCCAACTTACGTCCTTCACAAAACATAATTTTATCATGATATTTTTAATTCTTTTTACAGGATAGTTTTATAAATTGACTAACTTTTTTTAGTGCTTAGCAGTATTCTTAATACTGTATTCACACTTGAAAAGAAAACTTGAAATTAAAACCATTCATTTGATCGAGAAACTCTTAATGTGCTTTTCACCGATTAAATAAACTTTATATGCTACCTACAATTTCAATTTACTCTCAAAGTCTTTAAGTTAATAAAGATTACCTGGAATCTTGACCAATATTCCAAAAACTATAGATCTACACCACATTCTAAGTTTGAAGATTACACTAACAGGAAGGATGTATACTGAAACTACACAAACTCGTGATAATGTTTTGTAATATACAGGCCTTTTATCACAATAGTATGTCTTCTAAATAGATCCTGTGACCCAAGTTGGTCCATATTTCTTTGTCTTCCAATACCATTAGGTAGAAGGGATATCCTCGTCTTGGAACTTCTGAATGCATAATCCTAAACACATCTTTATGACCTGAGTGTATGAACAATTTGCTTCGAAAAAATGCACTACATGCTTTTCTCAAAAGCGACCACTTTTCGGAGGCATCAAACTTCTTACATAATACGAAACAATGTCAGAAT
>NW_013776844.1:0-1157 GCF_000517525.1 Limulus polyphemus
ACATGGTTAATGTATTGTCAACACTTAATATAATAATATACAGCTGATATTACATGTTTAATGTATTATCAACAGTTATTATAATAATATACACCTGATAATATATGGTTAATGTAGTGTCAAAACTTAACATAATATTATACAGCAGATATTCCCAAGTTAATGTATTGTCAACACATAATATAATAATATACAGCTGATATTACATGGTAAATGTATTGGCAACACTTAACATAATAATATACAGCTGATATTACATGGTTAATGTATTATCAACAATTATTATTATAATATACACCTGATATTCCATGATTAATGTTTTGATAACACTTAATATAATAATATACAACTGATATTCCACAGTTAATGTATTGTCATCACATAACATAATAAAATACAGTTGATATTCCACAGTTAATGTAATATCAAAACATAATATAATAATATACAGCTGATATTACATGGTTAATGTATTGTCAACACTTAATATAATAATATACAGCTGATATTATATGGTTAATATAGTGTCAACACTTAACATAATAATATACAGCAGATATTCCCCAGTTAATGTATTGTCAACACATAATATAATAATATACAGCTGATATTCCACAGTTAATGTATTGTCAACACTTAACATAATAATATACAGCTGATATTAAATGGTCAATGAATATCAACACTTTACATAATAATATAAAGCTGATATTCCATGGTTAATGGATTGTCAGCACTTAACATAATAATATACAGATGATGTTACATGGTTAATGTATTGTCAACACTTAACTTAATAATATACACCTGATATTCCACAGTTAATGTAATGTCAACACTTAGCATAATAATATACAGCTGATATTAAATGGTTAATGTATTGTCAACACTTAACATAATAATATACAGCTGATATTCCATGGTTAGTGTATTGTCAACACATAATATAATAATACACAGCTGATATTCCATTGTTAATGTTTTGTCAACATTTAATATAATAATATACAGCTGATATCCCATGGTTAATGTATTGTCAACTCTTAACATAATAATATATAGCTGATATTCCATGGTTAATGTATTCTCAACACTTAACATAATATTATCCAGCTGATATTACTTGACAATACATTAACCATCACTTAACATAATAA
>NW_013776845.1:0-1010 GCF_000517525.1 Limulus polyphemus
TTTTGGGATAATAGTTCTCTATTATTTGCTGCGAAGTTCGCCAACTAACCGTTCAGGATGAATATTCTGCTTACTTGGCGAACTTCGCAGCATATAATAGAGGAACTGCAGAATATTCATCCTGAACGGTTACTTGGCGAACTTCGCAGCATATAATAGAGGAACTGCGGAATATTCATCCTGAACGGTTACTTGGAGAACTTCGCAGCATATAATAGAGGAACTGCGGAATATTCATCCTGAACGGTGCTTCCAGACATAACACGAACATTACAAACTCAGTTAGGAAAAACATAATGTGGACGGTTTCATGCTTCCTGACATAACACGAACATTATGTGGCCGGTTTCATGCTTCCAGAAACTTTTCTTACTTTGAATTAAAATACCACCATGGAGACTTACTTGTTCACGAACAGAAAGATCATCATATTTAATAAAGTCCTTTACCACAAGGCTCCAAGAATAAGCCTGAAGTAGAAAACTAAACAACCGAATTAAGACAAGTACCTCCCGTTTCTTGTTTGTTTAATTAGATGTCTATGGAAGACCTTCAACAGTCGGCTGTTGTGTTTAATGGTTGTAGCTAAATATTTTATATGATACTTTATGTACGATAAAAATAATGTTTACCTAGTGGTTGTAGCTAAAGATTTTATATGACACTTTATGTACGATAAAAATAATGTTTACCTGGTGGTTGTAGCTAAAGATTTTATGACACTTATGTACGGTAAAAATAATGTTTACCTGGTGGTTGTAGCTAAAGATTTTATACGACACTTTATGTACGATAAAAATAATGTTTACTTAGTGGTTGTAGCTAAAGATTTTATGACACTTATGTACGGTAAAAATAATGTTTACCGAGTGGTTGTAGCTAAAGATTTTATACGACACTTTATGTACGATAAAAATAATGTTTACTTAGTGGTTGTAGCTAAAGATTTTATATGATACTTTATGTACGATAAAAATAATGTTTACCTAGTGGTTGTAGCTAAAGATTTT
>NW_013776846.1:0-718 GCF_000517525.1 Limulus polyphemus
ATGTTTGGTGTAACGGGGATTCGAACCCGCGACCCGCAGATTGCGAGTCGAGCGCCCTAACCACCTGGCCATGCCGGGCCTACTTAATGTTCGACCAAAACGAAAACTGCGATACCTCTAAGAAATGTAGGAGTTATTTAGATATTTGTCTACGTAATAATTAGTATTTTATAGTACCTGTTAGGTTGTTATGTTTCTGTCGGCTTTAGAAGAATTGGTGGTACTTTTCTTTTTATTAATATTATTTTTGTTTCACTTTTTTTCGTGGTAATATCTTTGAAACTTTACATGATCTGTTCCATAATACATCATAACGTACTTTTACAGAAGTGTATAGATAACAATCAGTCTTAAAAATAAAACAAATATCAAGTGCCAAACGTGAATATCGAGTTTACTTTAGCATTAAAAACATGGATGACGCGTACAGCGCAAATTAAGATTTCACACTTAATAACGACAGAACGACTTCTTTAGAAATACAGTAATAAACTGTTTTCCAGACAGGAAAACACGCACCCCCCCCCCAAAAAAAAAAAAACAAGAAAAAATATTCAGTTTCATTACATTTATTCGACACATTCGTCACCCAAGCTCAATTAATTCCTACACGTCTAAACCAACTAATATTCACAAGTTTGTTTGTTTGTTTTTGAATTTCGCGCAAAGCTACACGAGGGCTATCTGCGCTAGCCGTCCCTAATTTAGCAGTGTAAGT
>NW_013776847.1:0-717 GCF_000517525.1 Limulus polyphemus
TTTTGATTTACGGTATTTTCTTATTTTGATGTTTTGAGCTCCTTTGTGTTTAGAACAATATATACTAATTTTTAAAGTATCAAATTGAATTTTTGTTCAATAAAAATATTTCAAATGTGACTGTAGCTTTTTTTCCCCCAAAAACTTTGTCTTTAAAATAAGGGCGCGTCTTATACTCCGAAAAATACGGTATTTGTTTTTACTGTTGAACAACACTAGTGTAACCGAGAACTGCTAACAAAACTATTGGTTACTTGCCATCGTGAATAACCGGATTAACAATTTTTAAAGATTCTCCTCGTCATAAGAATAATCTAAAAACGTGTTTTAAATAGGTCATACTCTTATTAGTCATTTTCATTCTAGTCAGGTCAGGTTTCTGACATTTATGTTACTCATGTGACAAACACTGTAGTCCTTAACAGTGATTCGAGTAGGACCTTGTCAGCAAACCGGTTTTTCACGATACTAGCTCGTGACAGCTAATCCCACATTACAAATAAGGAAGTTTCCATCTTTGGTGGTCAAGAGGTGGCCATTATACATCAGAAAGCATTTCTCATTAAAAACAAAGAAATTCCAAGTACATACTTGCTACAAAGGACTGAACAAAATTTTTTTGTTAATCTCTCCGCGTGTGTGTGTGTGTGTGTGTGTGTGTGTGTGTGTGTGTGTGTGTGTGTGTGTATGTATATATATATATATATATATATATAT